>NC_089874.1:91452500-91605000 GCF_040182565.1 Anser cygnoides
ATCAGTGAACATTTTCTCCCTAATAAAATAGTGCAGAAAATGTGGTTACATTACATATAAGTCCCTTGCATACCTCTTCTGTACTGTAAAATCATTCTAATGTGATTTAAACTTTTTCATTCATTGACATTAGAATATCTGTTGTATCTATATTTATGTTAACGTGCACATACAATCTGTGTCAACTGCACTTTCAGTTCTGTCTAAAACAGTTTTATGCTCACATCCCATTGAATTTCAGTATAATTTGCAGATTAAGTTCCATCAGCATCTTTTGCAAAGTCTTGCAAAAGTCAGATAAATGTATAAATATCTGAAAAGTCAGATAAATATACCAAAGATAATTATCCAAATATAATCGTTTATATATAAGGCAGTGAATGGAGATTATGTGGGGGATAAATACTAGGAAAGTGTTTACACATCTATCCATACACACACACTTTGTTGACAGGAAACGACTCAAAGATTTCTTTTCTCCACATCCAATTCTACTGTACCCACAACATATAATTTATCACATTAAAATTCAGTAAAATTCACATGTTCCTCACTTTGAAGTATATACAGGCTTTTCTCTAACAGTAGTTAGATTGCAAGAGCAGGGTAAGAAAACTAACAAACAAACAAAAAGAAAAAGCAGCCTCAAAATACTGCAAATAAACAAATTTGCATCTTGTTTTCCATGAAAAAAGTTAGCAGAAAATCAAATATTTTGATGGAATTTTATAAGTTAATATTTATTTTGCTTCTCAGTAAATGAACACAGCAATTAAGAAAATAACCAAGTATATTTATTTTTGATACTGAAACATACATTACGGACTGGTGTGGTTATGAAATCTAAGGAGTGAAAAAAAAATCCCTTTGTGTTCAGTCAGGTTTTTTCCTACTCTGTGGCTGTACTAAGATGCTTTTGCCCAAGCACAAGAGTGAGCCCCACACACTGGCTATATCAATGGCAGATGGTCTGGGCTGCAAATAATGAGTGGGATTTCATCTGAGTACGCTCACAGCTCGCCTCGCACACCAGGAGACGTGTTAAGTGTGGTAAGTGTGGCTATTTAGGCAGCCATGCAGCTCTATCTTTCATTTTACATTGCCACATTGTCAATGAAACCACAGTGCTCCTCTGTTATCCAGTAAATCCCTAATGCCATGATAAAAGGTAGTTATGAAGTGCATAGGCTATTAATGAAATAGAGAGGAAAGATTTCTATAGGGAAAGAAATTCTCAACTCATTCACTTGCATACATGCATACATACATTTGCACAATTGCATACATGTTTTGCTAGAACTATAAAAACTCACATGCCAACCAGAGACAGCCAAACTGAAGGTCCTTCCATGTAAGCTCCAGACCACTTTGCACAGTGTGGAATGATAGCACTCAGTGCTGTGACTGCTCCAAATACCCTTGGCAGTTGCAGGTTGCAGAACTACCCACAGGCAGCGCAGGAAAAACATCTGTAACTTAGAGCAGCAGCCTGGCCTCTCTAAATTATGCTGGCAGCAGTTTTGGCTCTTGAAACACAATCTACAACTGGGAAAGTAGAAAAGGGCTAACCTCACTTCTTTCTTCTCAACTGGCTGCACCAGTGTGTAAAGTGACCCCTACTATCAACATAAGTGCATTTTCTTGATATCACTGGTGTGAATTTACAGCTAATACGTATGCACACACACCATCTGCTTTTCCTCAGTACTTTTCTCTCTCTCTCTGTAGGGATGGATGAATAGATTAGATAGATACTTTTTTTTTTTTTTTTTTTTTCTATTTGAAAATGGTCATGAAAATGACTGGTTTTGATGGGACATTTCTCACAAAACTATTGCTAACGTCTACAAGCAATCTATTCTTCTTAATATTTTTATACTATTCTTTTATTGAAATTTTGTGGAATTTTCTTTAGCAAAATATTTTAGGATATGCCAGGTAGCTTCATGTTAGTATCTGTGGAAAAAAAACAAACAAACAAACAAACAAACAAAACCCAAAACAAACAAAAAACAACAACAAAAACACAGACATTTAAGTGTTGCCTAGGAAGAAAGAATTGCACTTTAGATGCAAAAGGGACCTGCTATACTGCAGATTTCCTTTCACACCAAAGAACTCTGGCAGGAATACTGCCTCAGAGAAGCAGAATTGTTTTTAGTGTCCCTGTGCAACCTACACAGCTAAACAATTTCTTAGAGCAGGTCATCACCACTAACACATGATCAGCCTAACAGAAGCAACAAATGTACTTAGTCCTAAGCCCAACTCCATGGATACTTTGGTGTCCATAAACTTCCTAATACTTTGACAGAAACACATGCTTTTTTTTAGCACATTTTCATGTCCATAGGAAATACTCACCAGCATGTAAACACTTACTATTTAGATATCTCCCAACATTTCATTACACAAAGACTATGACCCTTCATGGGTTTGCTAAATGTCTATGGGATACATTGCCAAATACTTCCTTCCTTCCTTCCTTCCTTCCTTCCTTCCTTCCTTCCTTCCTTCCTTCCTTCCTTCCTTCCTTCCTTCCTTCCTTCCCTTCCTTCCTTCCTTCCTTCCTTCCTTCCTTCCTTCCTTCCTTCCTTCCTTCCTTCCTTCCTTCCTTCCTTCCTTTCTTCCTTCCTTCCTTCCTTCCTATCCTTCCTTTGTTTCTCTCTCTCTCTTTCTCTCTATCTCCATTTCTCTCTCTCTTTCTTTCCTTTTTGCCTTTCCTTTTCCTTGCCTTGCCTTGCCTTGCCTTGCCTTGCCTTGCCTTGCCTTGCCTTGCCTTGCCTTGCCTTGCCTTGCCTTTTTTCCTTTCTTTCTTTTTCCTGTGGATTAAACAGCAGATTTCGCAGCATCCTCTCTGTCATGGACATGTGTGATTTTCTAACTACTCTCTAAATTGTGTCTCTCTAGTATCAATTTTAAAATTATTTACACTTTTCTTTGCATGTACTATTTTGCTTTTCATCATATACAACATCTGAAAACTCATCTGCAGAATCAAAATTTTCTACATCATTTAGTATCAGGAGGTAACTGCCAAAAATTACTGTTATCCAGATACGATCATCTGGGCAGTCATGGCTCTGGTGGGTGGGAGGGTGGAATAGCTCATTTCACTGTCGAATTTCCACATCAGTAATTACAGTTCTCACACACCAGCCCTTTTCATTGCACTTTTTTCCTTATAGTGTCACACTCTGTGTTTGCTTCAAGAGACACCTCATTTTCTCTTTCCTTCTAAATGACCATACTCTTGAGAATCCAAGGTGACAACATTTGCATGGATATTGTGGAATCATTAAAAAGTTACCTAGTCTCTGAAAGTTTAGAATTACACATATGTCCTTCACCCGTTCACTCACTTGTGCAAAACTGATTAAACATCCTTCTCTGGGATCATGTGGCCAACAGCTCCAAAAAATGACCTTGTTGTTTGAAAAGTACAGATCCATAATTCAATGTTCTTTGCAACCATAGTTCCTGACCCAGCTGTGTGAAATATTGACAGTGGTAGGAGCACTCTATTGCTTTTGAGTGATTGCAAAAGCTTTAGAGACTCCTTCCTGAATCACAAATGGACTAGGTGATTCATGCTTATTTGGCTACTGTAGAAATATTTTTAAGCACATTTACAAATCCATGATTAATAGTTGAGAAAAAAAAAATAAAGTTCAGTACTTCTGTACACATGCTTCCTGAGACTAGAATCTGTTAAAGACATATTGTATCGGGAGTGCCCCCAATGGTATTACTACTCATAAGGGGCAACACAAAGAATACAGCGATGAAGAAGGCTTTCCAGCTATTTGCAGTTCTACAAATAGCTGGGTTGGAATGGGAAAAAAAATGGGTTGGAATGAGAAAAAAAAAAAAAAGATGGTAGACCGAAAGGCATTTGTCAACAAATCACTCACGCTTTTCCTGACTTTATCCATGGTATAATTCCACCTCTCCTCAGCAAGGAATGTAAGTAAATGCTTGCCTTAGCACACTGACATAACTAGGATTTAAGCAAATCTTGTATGATTAATACAGAGTTAAGCATCTTTGTTTTCTGAATTAAGCATGTCCAAAATGCAGAGGCCCAAATGAAGCACAGGTATTCAATGACCATGTCTGGATCTTCACCATCACCAAGGCAGACCTTTGGCAGAGCTGAAAAACAAAACTGAAAACCATAAATATACCATGTGAATAAGTTACTCCATATGCCTACTGTGAAGTAATATTTTAAGCAAATAAATATTGCTGAATTGGTTTTCATATCAAAAATTTAAATTGAATATATTGAAACTCTGTGTTTGGCACTGGCACAAACAGACATATACCACTGTATAGTGGAGAGGAATTCTTGGAACTTTCTTTTGTTATCTCTTAGGAATTAGTCTATGATAAGCAGACACAGAAGATGATGTTATTGTATAAACAATTATTGTGTCAGGAAACTGACCTTATAAAGAAAATGTGAATTTTTTCTCTCTCCTGTGAGAAATGCTAAGAGTTAAGTGAACCTGATGTGCCAAGGTAAGAAGCTTGACAAGAAAACAGTAGGAGTGGGTGGAGAAAAAGACAAACTATGACTATCCCACTCCCTCACTTCTGATCATCCCCCTGGTTGTTGATCAGAAAAATATCCCTACAAAGGAGAATAGAAAATTACTTTCCAGTTTCAAAAAAAGGATATTTTATTTTGTAAGCTACTGTATAATACAATTCTATAGTTCACTAAAAATGAATTTTATGTCAAGTCAACATTAAATTGTTAACTAACAAAACCAAGAATTAAACATGGATTAAACGTGGATCTTTAAGTATTTGGCAACAAAAAGCATTTGCTTTTTTCAGCTTACTAATTCTTACTGAGACAGGGGTTAGTAGGATGGCATTAAGAAAATACCAATGTTGTTTGGCCTACTGTTTTGTCTCCCCAGTATGAAAACAGGGAAAAATGCACCATTCTTGAAAGATACTTTTTCCAGCAGAAAAGTCTTGTATGTGAAAGAAGAATGTGTTAGAAAGAAAGAGGAAAGTATTCAAATTAGAGAAATAAAACCTTGTGGATAATTTTATTTTCATCCTCTGGACCAAATTTTCCTGTTCAGAACTGAAGGAGCTGATGTGAAGAAGAACTCAGATCATATAAATAATCTCTGGGCTCCATCTGCATTCTACATGTTGACGAAGTCCTTTCTATTCTTTATGACATTATGGTATCATATTGTTTGTTCTCTGCCTACTTGTGGATGAAATAAAAAAGGTCAGTTGTATTTGTCAAGAGGTCTGTAATGTTCTCAGGAGTCAAAAATGGTCTGAAATTATATGCTTGTTCTTTATAAAGCTACTTCTTAATAGGCAGAAATACACAGTGGGAGCAGAATATCATTTAGGTATTCTTGCTCTATATGCTATGCAGAGTTTCAATGCACTGCCATGCTGACTGAATTGGAAATTAACTTTGTAATTCTTGGAATTGCAATAAAACACACACCTTCACAAGTATATAGTGCAAAGCCTGTTGGGCCTGCATTTTTATTTTTATTTTTATTTTTATTTTTATTTTATTTTTTTATTTTTATTTTTCAAGCTACATAGTTTTAACTCAACTTTCAAGTAATGCAGCTGCTTCAGGTACACAAAGACCATTCTCTCCAAAATACAGTTTATTTAAGCCATACTGCCACTTAGATATCTTTCATGTATCCCTTACAAATAGTCTGTTGACTCCTCCTAGCCTTAGGACTAAAGCAGATGCAAGCTGGTGAGGTATTGCAAGCCTAGATATGGAGACATCTTTGGATTTCCAGCTCTCCCCCAACTATTCCATATGATCTCAGTGCATCCCAAGTGCATCCCATGTTTCTTCCTTTCTGTAAAACATGGATGATAATGCTTCCTTTATCTATTTTCTCCCCTTAAGATAAGCAATGATGGGTGTGCATGGCCAGATGTGGGACAAGATGTGGGATTGTGGTCCCATCTGCTCTTCCACAAGTACAGAGCTGTCAGTGGGCCTGTGCAATAGGCCATAAGAGAATGCTAGCATGCTTTCTGCCACATCTGGGTGATGATCAGTTTTCATGAATTTTTATTTCTGTCAACTGATGGAAAGCCACATGACTAACTCTGCTTTGCTGGGAGGACTGTATTATTCAATTATTATGTCAATCCAAGTATTAATCTTTTCTCTATATAAATAGAAACAATACATCCATATTGTCTGTACCCCTTGTAGCATTCTTTGAGCAAAATTTGGAAATTTAGATTAAAGGAAAAAGATGGCATGTGGAAAAGTAAGCCTAGAGCTAGCAGCTTTCTCTTATGACTTGGGCTGAGACACAAAGTTCAGTAACAACAGAATAATAGTATTATAATATTTGCACTTTGTTTAGGGTTTTACAATGCATAGTACAAACAGGTCATCCAAAGAAAGCTTTTCTACTTATATTACTACTTCTACTACTACTACTACTACTACTACTACTACTACTACTACTGTGGATCTGGAATTGTTGCTTTATTGCTGTATATTTCCTGCTCTGTCTACCAGATACAGAAATGGCAAAATACTCCACTTGATGAAAGGCTATCCTGAGGGTATTTCCAACTCAGTGAGAAGTGGGAAGTACAAGACATCTCACAAGAAAGTCTATCTTTAAGAAATGTATAGCTGTACTGTGCATAGCCTGAATCTTTTGAGCAGGATCTTTGGAGCACTCTCCTTTTTTTCCATTCTCAGTATACCTCCTACTTTGTGTTTAAATAACAGTAGCTGCAGATTGTCTGTAAACTCCCTTACATATGTTTGTAAATCCACTCCAGGTAGATTGGGAATGGGGTGAAGATCAGTAGCTGTACTTAACAGAAATGAAAACTAAAGGACAGTTACATTTTCCTCAAGATCAGCAGAGTATCTGCCAACAAAGAAAGGAGCAAAGGTCAGGTTTTTGTATTTCAAGGCCAGCACCTTACACTCGGGAACCATACCAGTAGCCTGAGAGTAATTTACTTACCGAGTTACTTTCATTATGCGCTTTTTTTTTTTTTCCTGAAAAACTAATTGTTAGGACATGCTCTGAAACAGGAGTCAAACCAACAATTTTCTGTCCAAGTCTCATGAAAAACAGTGGGGTTATCAGGATAGGAGCTCATATTGGGATATTTCCCTCATCAAGGGATATACCTATCTAAATCTCATTCAAGTGTTGAGACCAGAGTTTAACTCAGAAGGTAATAACTAGCAATGATTTATCAGACTCAATTAATACAGGGTCACCTTTAATAGCATTCAGTCTTAAGTTTATGCATGTCTCAGAATTTATTCAATGCCTTGATTGAATTGACATGCCTGAACACAACATTAAAAAAAAAAAAAGAAAGCTATTGATATATCCTGCCCCTAGTAGAAGCTCTTAACCTGTAGATCCATCAACATCAGAAGTGTTGCAAATCCTAGACCTGAATATCACTACCAACACCAGGATGGAAGTCAAATAACCATTTCAGCATGGTTCTGGCACCACAATAACAAGCACTAATTGGAAAGCAGGCATTATATCTTTTTGTTAGGGCTTTTGTTAGCCCTGTTCACACAGGATTGCTTTGTACAAAGCCACAGTAAGAATTAAGAATCTGGGGAATGCAATAAGAATCTGGGTGAGTTCTGCCCCCTTTGCAGTTTTGGTGCAACTCCAGAAAAGCTTCATTTAAAAATAAAAAATAAAATAAATAAAAGTCAAACATATTCAACATGTTCTGTGTTATTTTTCTTTTTCTGAGTTTATATCCAATGATTGATACAGATTTTTTATTCCCCCCCTCCCCCCCCCCCCCCCCCCCCCCCCCCCCCCCCCCCCCCCCCCCCCTGGTTTCTATGAATTCTGGAGCACAAAAGAGTATGAATTTGGGAGCATATGATAAGCATTGACAAAAGAGCAAACAGTGGCATGGCTACAACACTCAAAACAATAATTTTCAGTATTGATTGACTGTTGTCCTGACTCATTGCTGCTATGCTAGCTGCATACAGTATATTGCTGCCAATATTAGACTATTCCATTATTCCATATTCCTTTGAGTACCTAGCATTAATGAAACACTATACTGGGACATTATGAAAAGAAAAGCATGCACACATATTATGAATACAGATATAGATTTTACTGAGAGGGTGAGCTAATGGGTCAAATTTTGCCAGTAGCTATTCACCTCTAACAAAAACAAAGATCAAAGAATGTGCATAGCTGAGGTTGCTGAATCTCATGATAATCACAATTTAGATTGCTTATCTATACATAACATTTCACATTCCTGTTTGTGGTGGTTTTACTCAGGTGGGCAGCTGAGCTCCACCACAACTGATCTCTCTCTCCCCCTTCTCAAAGGGAAAGGAGGAGAAAAGAGAGCGAAAAGAGCTCACAGGTTGAGAGAGGAACAGGGATATCACTCAACAACTACCCTCATGGTCAAAATAGACTCAGCATAGGGAGCTTAATACAATGTATTGCCTATTACTAACAAGCTACAGAAGTGAGAAACAAAGAAAACAAACTAAAACCTCCTTCACCCATACACTCTCTTCTATGTCCTCCCTCTGCGTGCTGCAGGGGAATGGGTTGCAGTTTAGAGCACGTCGTCTCTGCCATACCTTTACAGTCACTCTGCCATCTTGCACGGGCTTCCCACAGGCAGCAGCTCTTCAAGAACTGCTCCCACATGGCTCCGTACCACGGGGTCCATCCCCCAGGAGCAAACTGCTCCAGCACGGGTCCCCCACGGGCGGCAGCTCCCCCCAGACCCCCTGCTCCTGCGTGGGCTCCTCTCCACGGGCTGCAGCTCCGGCCCGGGGCCTGCTCCTGCGGGGGCTCTCCATGGGCCGCAGCCTCCTCCAGGCCACATCCACCTGCTCCACCGGGGGCTCCTCCACGGGCTGCAGCGTGGAGATCTGCTCCGTGTGGGACCCATGGGCTGCAGGGGGACTGCCTGCTCCACCAGGGGCCTCTGCACAGCCCGCAGGGGAACTGCTGCTGTGTGCCTGGAGCACCTTCTGCCCTCCTGCTGCACTCACCTTGGGGTCTGCAGGGCTGTTCCTCACTCCTCTCTCCCAGCTGCTGTTGTGCAGCAGGTTTTTCCCATTCTTGAATCTATTTTCACAGCTCTGGGCAGCAGCGGGTCCCTTTGGAGCTGTCTGAAACTGGCCCTTATCTAACATGGGGCACCTTCTGGATTCTTCTGACAGAGGACACCCATGCAGCCCCCCGCTATCAAAACCTTGACATGTAAACCCACTACACTGTTCCATTTTCAGCCTTCATGTTTCCACCCATATGCAATAACAGTAGTCTGAGTGCCCAAGCTAATTTCTTAAATCCACATCTCAATTTGTAAATGCTGGCCATGTTATTCCAAAGTGTGAAGCAAAGTACAGCCCCTGCTCATTTAAATAAGACATCAGTGTGCTTAGTGGGGGGAAAAAAAAAAGGGGGGGGGGGGGGGGGAGGATGTTTTCATTATCATCAAATAAAGTCATAAAAGACAAGTTATAAGAAATAATGATATTTGCATGTTCTTAGATGGAACTGCACAACTTGTTTAAAAAAATCTCTGATTATCCACTGGTTTGTCCAGTTGGATAGTAAACTCATGTTCTTGAAATCATAAGTCACAGTATACTGATAGTGGTGGGTGGGCGGACCTTACTATGCAGCACACCAAAGGGGTACAAGAGACTGCATGACAAACACCACAGTCTAGTCAGTTTTCCAAAGCAGCAGAATCTCTTTGACATTATAGAAACTAGAAAGAAATAGTATGGCAGGAATGAGTATGTTCGCTATCCTTCAGAGGCAGATGGAAATCTGAAGTAACACCTTAGAGACACCAAGATACTAAAATCCTTGTGATCTAGCTAATAAAGCCATATTTACGTTTGTTTAGTCTCCAAATTCTGTCTAAGATCGGTAAAAAGGTTGTAACCAAAAATCTTAATGGCTAATTGAGCTTCAGTTTTTAGTTGGTGCAGACAAGACCGTGTGCCTTACGAAACTGGTTTAATGACACTGCAGGAAAAAGATCAGGTGTCTATGCTGATTAAGAATGATTAAGAAAACATCTAATACTGTGGAACTCCAGAGTTTCAAAGAAATGCCTTGAGGCTTTAGAGAGAACAAATTTTATTACTCTGTCGTAAATCCTGTCTTGCCTTTTTAGAAAAAACACAGAATGGAGGTGTGGAAAAGTCACAGTTGTCCAAGTTTCTTGTGTAGGTTTTTACAGTTTTCCTTTAACAGCAAAATTAAAATAACTTTATTACATTAACAAGTACTTACCAGTACTATATTAACTATGTTATTTACATTTTTTCAGTTGAGGGAAAACTGGAAAATCTGATCTGTGGTACCATCAGCATATACATAATATACCATCATGTCTTTCCTGAGTCCTCAACAGACAATTTATGATTGTTCATAATTGATCTTGGTCCTTGGGTCAGATTGAATCAACATGAGAAAGCTGTTTAAGACTCAAGAATAAGTAATAAGGTTAGGGATGTATCATAAACTGGCAAGAAAAGAGAAGGAAACACTGAAAATATTAAGTATTTTTTTTTTCGCTTTTAAAATCTCACATCTTTAGCTATTTTTGCTTTGTTTTGATGGGAAGAAGTTCTAAAGACAAGCTCTAATATGATCATTGTACACAGATGCAGCAGGTTGAAATATGGTTATAGACACAATACTGTAATGAAATCATAGCCAGTGGTGTTTTGTTGCTGCTGTTGTTTTGTTTTGTCTAAAACAGTAATTAAACTCTTAAAGTAGTTGGAGAAAATGAGGAGAGAAAATGTAATGTAGTGGGGTCAGATTATATTTGCAGGGAATCAAACACTAGACTCATAAAAATGCAAGGCCCTGCATCTGGGCCGGGGCAATCCCAAGCACAAATAAAGGCTAGGCAGAGACTGGACTGAAAGTGTCCTTGAGAAGAAGGAGCTGGGGGTGTTGGTTGATGAGAATCATAGAATCATAGAATCATTTAGGTTGGAAAAGAAGTTCAAGATCATCTGACCCAACCATCACCCTACTGCCAATGTCACCTACTAAACCATGTCCCTAAGCACCACGTACAACCTTTCCTTAAAATCCCCAGGGATGGTGATGCCACCACTTCCCTGGGTAACCCATTCCAATGCCTGACTGCTCTTTCTGAGAAGAAATGTCTCCAACCTAATCCTCCCCTGGTGCAACGTGAGGCCATTCCCTCTAGTCCTATCAGTAGTTATCTGAGAGAAGAGGCTGATGCCCAGCTCCCTGCAACCTGCTTTCAGGTAGTCATAGAGAGCAATAAGGCCTCCCCTGAGCCTCCTCTTCTCCAGGCTAAACAACCCCTGTTCCCTCAGGAGCTCAGCATGAGCCGGCAACAAATACTTGCAGCCCAGAAAGCCAACCATATCCTGGGCTACATCAAAAGAAGCATGTGTTGTGGTTTAACCCGGCTGGCAGCTAAACACCACACAGCCGTTCGCTCACCCTCCCCCCTCCCTCTCTGGGATGGGGGAGAGAAACGGGAAAGTGAAGCCTGTGAGTTGAGATAAAGACAGTTTATTAAGACAGGAATATAATAATAACAATAATAATAATAGTGATAATGATAATAGTATTAATAATAATAATGTGTAAGAAACAAGTGATACACAATGCAATTGCTCACCACCCGCTGACCGATGCCCAGCCTATCCCCGAGCAGCCGGCCCCCCCACCCCGGCCAGCCACCCCTATATATTGTTTAGCATGACGTCAGATGGTATGGAATACCCCTTTGGCCAGTTTGGGTCAGCTGTCCTGGGTCTGTCCCCTCCCAGCTCCTGCTGCACCCCCAGCCTGCTCACTGGCAGGACAGAGCGAGAAGCTGAAAAGTCCATGGCAGGGGGGGGTGAAATTAGATGATCTTTAAGGTCCCTTCCAACCCAATCCATTCTATGATTCTATGATAAAATCATGAGGAGAATATATATATCTATTTAAAAAATTGGTAACAAATTTATGCTTCATTTGGATTTTATGGTGAAATCATCCTATACATTTTTGCTCACCACTTAATACCACTCTGAATCTAAACCTTCAGAAGTAAACAGAGTTCTGATTTCTGCCTCTTGCATTATCTCTTTTCTAACTTTTTATGTTCAAGGATGAATATTTTCAAGCTCTGTCTCATTCTCACAACGTGAAGAGCTTTGTGAAACAGCTTTTCAAGCAACATTTCAATGAACAGAGCTCTAATGATTTCATTAGCATAATGGCTGCTCACAGATTTAACTGTAACTGAGCCAACGCGTTGCCATTTTAGTGATATTTAACAGAGTTCATTAACCCTGAATGTATTTATTTATCACTGCTGCACTTAAATTTTAATGCAAGAAATCCACAGGACAAGCATTTACTTGCAAATTTGGCAATTTTCATATGTAAACATTTTCAGAAGGAGTTCATATATTTCTAATATAAAAAAGCAGTCTTGAAAGAGAATTGGATAGTACTGCACACAGGTCTCTGAATACATACTTCATAATAACATATAAACATCTAAAGAAGGTGGAGAAGACTCAGTAAAATTACCTTTATTTCTGGATCAAGTCTGTAGAATGAATATTTAAGAATTATGCTGACTTCTACTTTATTAACAAGCAGATTTTAGTCATTCATTCACTCATTCATTCATACGTTTTATGAATATTAACAAGAGAGTTTAAATGGAAAAAGTCTTACAAAAAAAAAAAATCCATCTAGTTGTGAAAAAGGGTATCACCATCCTATGATTCAAATTGGATTTTTATTTAGAGTAAAAAACATATCAAGTGTAGTAAAGAAGACAGTTTAATGCTACTGCAGTAGTTCTAAGAGAGTAGATAAGAACTTCAATTGAAGCATTTAAAATATTTCAGAGACACTTTGCATTATAAATGCTCACATAGGTGGCCAGCAGAAGAATCACCCCTATTCTGTAACTTTTTTTCTTCTTTCTTTAAATAGGAATAAACAACTACTTATTATATCAGCTTCAAGTAATTATTTCTATGTGAATATTCTCTCTCAAAATCCTTAGAAAAGCCCTAGAAGCAAGCATTCACACATGGAAGAGGGTTAAATAACAAGGGTTGCCCTGAAGCACAATTCAAAGCTTTATGTTGCTTTCTATATGTAAAGTCAAAATATGCAATTTAATATTTCATTTGCTGTAGCATAAAGACTAGTTTTAACAATTATAAGATTTCTGATGTTTTTCTACAGGCTTCTGTCAATTGTGTCTGGCAAGGAGATGGTATTTTTTTTCTAGATGGGAATCAATTAAATTACTAAGAGAAAAAGAAACCACAAAATAGGTGCCTGAGACTAAAGAAATTCTGGCACACATTGTCTGGATGTTATCCTTTTGAAATGGTCCTCTGGACCTACCAACAGCCATCAGCGTCCCACAGTAGCTGCTGCATGCCAGTCTCCTTCAGCTGCTGGCTATAAAGCACCACCTCATGCTGTGCAATATCCTGCTGAAGAAGTCAGGAACACACTAATAGAAATGTCTGTCCTTCCTTCCCTGGTAGTGAGTGCTACATCTGTTCAATAGAACTTGCCACCTTCTCTGCTAAGAGCAGGCCAGTTACAGTGGAAGTCCACAAGACCAACACATGTCAGACATACTTGGTTCTGACTTGTTTTGGCCTTTCTGGAACTTTTTATTTATTTATTTATTTATTTTATTTTATTTTAGAATATTTAGCTACAACAGCAATTTCTCCAATGACCAGGTGGCTATGCCTAATTTATTTTCTTATCTTTTTATGCTCTAAGCATAATTTTTATATACATAGTAGCAATAAACAGCTATTCTGTTTAAAATGAAATATTCATAGCTCTAGCATAATAATATCATATAGAGAAACAGACCTGGCATGACAGCAGAGGCCTTGAAAGGGAAGATACAGGATGCGGTGTAGAGGAGCGCAGGCATGGAATGATAAAAGGCAAATTAAAAAAGACTAAGGTGTAAAACATGTTAGAAAACACACACAAAAAAATAGCTCTAAGTAGACCCCAGAGTGTGAAAAAAAAAGATGTCATTATATTACTGTGGTCAATTTCAGACACTTCTAGCAATGAAGAGGAAGGACACCCATCATCAGCATCACTATCCTCTTGATGAAGAACCTGGGACACTTAACTCCCTGTAAAACCCCTCCTCAATCTCCACCGAGACTGAAGTTGTTGACCTTAGCACTCAGAGGGGATGAGAATCAGTGAGTATAACACTAGAAAAAGGGGCTAGGTACTAGAAAGTGCATATTACAATTTTAACTATATTGCTATTACTTATTGTTTGTTGTTAAGCCTTTTTCTCCAATAGAATCCTTTTCTTTATTTTCTCTCTCTCTCTCTTGTTTTCTTCTTTTCATGTACTAACTAGTTCTGTACTAATAATCATTTGATTATGCTGTTAAGATTTCAATTAGACTAAAAATAGACCCTTAGCTTTGCAAATAAGAAGTTTCCTTTTTGTCAATTCAAGATTTTGAGTGTAACAGGCTATTTGAATAATGTAAGAATAGTCAAGTGGAGATGTACATCTGAACTACCTTAAGCTTCCTTTAGAGTGAATAAAACTGACTTTAGAGTCAAAGTGATCAACAGAGTAATAGATGTAATTCATCTCAAAGCAAATATTTCAATTATTTCCCGTGTTTCAAGTGATTATAAAGCAAACTGCAATGTGTAGCTTTGACAGAATGTCTACGCTAAGGACTTCTGAACTTAAAGAGATGAGTTTCATTGTGCTTACCTGTTTACAAGTTGGAAGAACTTAGCCTGGTATGTTCTTTATTATCAATTTATTGCACCCATGTTTTGGGTGATTGCTTTAGTTCTTACCAGATTGCTTTAGATTGCTTTAATTCTTACCAGTTTATTAGGCTCAAAATCTTCCTTGCTACTACGCTCACCTTTCCACTGCACATTTGGCTCTTAACCTGGGACAAGCTGTCAAGTGTCCTATATCCTGTGCTGGGACAAGTATGATGCTGACACTGGTAATTTCTTCTTCCTCATTCTAGGGACCATTTGGGGTAATTTTTCTATGTTTGATAATATGCTCTACTTGTGTTTTTCAGTGGTCCATGACTCCAGCGCTTGCAGACCAGTTTCAGTGGTCTGTAAATAACAATGGCAACAACACATTTTCTGCACTGCAAGGTTACAATTTAATGTATACATAGATATATATATAGAGAGAGAGACATACATACATACAGGAAGAGGGTTTTTTGGTTTGGTTGTTTTCGTTTTTTCAAAGAATTTTCTTGTACAGCATAGTATTCTTGCCATGTTAGAAAGAAAGATCATTTATAGAGGAGTTATAAAGAATCAATTTCCAGTAATAAAGAGGTGTGCATAACTAGGAGGAGAGCAGAAGGGCAGATCAGTAGTCTCATCAAACATAGTCACTGATGAAAGAGCTTGACTTTTATAAAACAGGGTGGAAAAACATGAAGGGGAAGACATGGAACACAGGTACTTTTCATTGATGAAAGGGATGGAGTAAATGTTTTCTTCATGTCACTAGGGACAGAATAAAACATAACAAGGCTTATTTGAAAAAAAAAATGGAGTTGTAAATATATATGTAGTTTTCCTAATAAAGGTTGGAAAGCATTGGAATCAATTTCCTAGAAATGTTGTAAAATGTCATTCCTGGGTGGGTCAGAATAGGCTGGACAACCACAATTAGACACAGTGCAGGACAAACTTCCTTGGAGATAATAGCTGGACTTGGCAATCTTTTGGATCCTTTCTATTATTTATTTTTTCTCTCCATAATTCCTCAGGCAAGCAGCTGTGAAGACAAAAAGTTAGGATTAGAATGGTCAGCTACAACAAAATTAAGAATAATTCTGGACCAATAAATAAAAAAATGGAAGTTTGTGAGAACCTGCAACGCAGTTCAGGCACCATCGGTTTCAGGACATAAAAGAGGTAGTTTGATGGTGCCTACAAAGACTCTGCATTTCACTGTAAGAGATTATATTATTTGCTCATTTCCAAAGATATATCAGCCTCAATGAGGGAGCATTCCCGCTGTACCCAGAACCAAGCAGGGTTTAAGTGATCACAAAAAAAGGTACTATACTCTTTGAGATTCTCTACTGCAGCTTTGCAGAATGGTTGTGTATTGCATTTATGTGGCAAGGATTTGGTAACGGGGGCTGCTGGGGTGGCCTCTGTAAGCTGAGCCCAGCAGCTGCCCCATGTCAGATCAGAGCCAGCTCCAGATGGCTCCAAAAGGGATCCACCACTGGCCAGAGCTGAGCCAATAAATTATGTTTTTTGCGCCTCTGTAAGTGCATATCTAAGAAAGGGGGGAAAAAAAGAAAAACAAACAAACAAACAAAAAACACTGCTGTGCAACAGCAGCTGGGAGAGAGGAGTGAGAAGCAGCTCTGCAGACCCCAAGGTCAGTGCAGAAGGAGGGCAGGAGGTGTTCCAGGCTCTGGAGCAGAAGTTCCCCTGCTGCCTGTGGAGAGGCCCCTGGTAGATCAGGCTGTCTCCTTGCAGCCCATGGGTCCCACGGCAGAGCAGATCCCACTGCAGCCCACGGAGGAACCCCTGGTGGAGCAGGTGGATGTGGCCTGAAGAAGGCTGTGGCACATGGAAAGACCCCGCAGGAGCAGGCCCCTGGCTGAAGCTGCAGCCCGTGGAGAGGAGCCCACACAGGAGCAGGGGATCTGGGGGAATCATATCACAAAATCATACTATGGACTGGGTTGGCAGGAGCCTCAAAGATCATCTAGTTCCAACCCATGTGGGACCCATGTTGGAGCAGTGTGCTCCTTAAGGATGGACCCCATGTTACAGACCTATGTTGGAGCAGTTCTTGAAGAGCTGCTGCCTGTGGGAAGCCCCCACAGGATCAGTTTGGGAAGGACGACATCTTATGGGAGGGACCCCACGTGGAGCAGGGGCAGGCAGTGACTTTGAAGGAGCAGCAGAGATGAAGTGTCAGGGACTAACTGCAGCCCTCATTCCCTGTTCCCCTGTGCTACTCGGTGGGAGGACCTGTAAGAGGGTGGATGGGGGAAAGTGCTTTTACTTTGCTTTTAGTTTCTTACTGTTCTAGTCTACTAGTTATAGGCAATAAATTATATTAATCTCCCTTAATCTCCTTATGGTCAGTCTGCTTTGCCCATGACGGTAATTGATGGGTGATCTCCCTGTCCTTATCTCAGCCCTTGAGCTCTTTTCATCGTATTTTCTCCCCCTTTTCCTTTGAGAAGGAGGAATGAGAGAGTGGTTGTGGTGGGGCTCAGCTGTCCAGGAGGGTAAAACCACGACAGACGGTAAACCCAGATCTTATTTTACTTATTTTACATCATTAGTTCTAGCAACAGGCCTGATTCCAATGGCGCCCTGTAATCAGATTATGTGATGTTAAGCATGCGTGAAGTCTTCTCTGAAATAAAATTCACAGTACTTTACAAGCAAATATTTTTTTATTGTGACAATGAATCACTGCAAATGTTATGTTGCTCTTCATGAATCATACACTGTCTTCTATAAACAAGTATGAAATGGATATTCATTGGATATATACCTAAAGGGCTTGTGCTCTTGTTGAATTCTTGAAATTATATTCACTAGAATTATATTTTTCAGTGAATTATGAAATTCAAAACACAATTAAGTTACAAATGCATACAAGTAATATTTTTTAAAGCAAATTAATGCCAACAAAGCTACCATAAATAAGTACACACATGATCATCTCCTTACGCCTGATCAGAACAAATATCTTCTCTACACTCTGAAAAAATAATTCTGAGGAAAATGTAAGACTAAGAAAATTAAAATAAAGTATATTGTATTACTTATTAATGCTATGTTTCCTGGGCATTTGTTTTCTTTTTCTTTTTATTGAATGGCTACAATATCAAATCTGTATTAAACATACAAATTCAAGAGCACTATTAATATTTAAAACTTCTCCTTAAAAAGAAAAAATATATATATATATACACTTATATATATATTTCTTTCTTAATTAAGGAAAAGGTGGGTTGAAGTTCAGTGGCTAGAAATGCTTACCCCAGGCAGAGAATGGGTAGTTAGCTGCTGACAGTGTTTGTTGGAGCACCTAGTTTATTACTTCAGGGTTTGAATGTGATCCCCTGCTTCGTGGCAAGCCCAGGTGTGTTAATGCATACTGCAATGATGTTAAAAGGCTTGAAACAGTGATGGTGTCAAACTAGCTGTGTCACCACATTCAGAGCATTAAAATGCAGTTACAGGTTGAAAAAAATGATTATGAAAAATACCATATTCTTACCCAACTGATCTAATTCCCATATGCACTTGATGTGCTTACTTGACTGACTAAAACAAATGTTTTGTAATGTTAGCACTACAAAATGAAGACAGCTCTCTAGGATTGCACAGGATTTAATTCTGGCTCATATACCACAAGCAAACCCCTCAGATGAATTCCAGCTGTGGAACAGTTATTACTGATGATGATGTAACAGAGGGGAAGAACAGGTTCCTAGCAGAATTCACAAGGTAGGCAGGTAAAAAAATCATCAGGTGCATGCACACACACACATGCACAAATCAGGCAGTCATTACAAGCCAACAGAGAATATTTATCCTAATTATTTTCGTCTTGAATGTTGATGTCAAAAGTGATCTGTCTGTCAGTCAATGAAAAAAAGATAGAGGTCTTTCTCTGAGAAATGGGGAATGTGTGTGCTTCGTTGTCCTGGTTTCAGTTAGGACAGAGTTAATTTTCCTCCTAGTAGCTGGTAGGGTGCTATGTTTCAGATTAGGATGAGAAGAGTGCTGATAACATGCTGATGTTTTAATTGTTGCAGAGCAGTGCTTACACCAAGCCAAGGACTTTTCAGCTTTTTGCTCTGTCCTGCCAGCGAGCAGGCTGGGGGTGCAGCAGGAGCTGGGAGGGGACAGACCCAGGACAGCTGACCCAAACTGGCCAAAGGGGTATTCCATACCATCTGACGTCATGCTAAACAATATATCGGGGTGGCTATCCGGGGTTGAGGGAGGCCAGCTGCTTGGGGATAGGCTGGGCATTGGTCATCGGGTGATGAGCAATTGTATTGTGCATCACTTGTTTTGTACACATTATTATTAGTAGTACTATTACCATTATTATTATTATTATTGTTATTATTATTTTCCTGTCTTAATAAACTGTCTTTATCTCAACTCACAGGCTTCACTTTCCCGTTTCTCTCCCCCATCCCAGAGAGGGAGGGGGGAGGGTGAGCGAACGGCTGTGTGGTGTTTAGCTGCCAACCGGGTTAAACCACAACATTCGTATATGTGAAACTTCACGTTAGGAATTTAAAACAGCCTAAAATTAATGTTCTGAATTTGCACCAAAATGCTAATCCCCATCACTTCAGCACAGTATTTTTCTGAATTAGCTGTACCTTTATGAAATTATATGAGTGAAGTTTTGTAAGTATACCTTCTTAATTAAAGGACTTACGCTTTTGCAGTGTGCTTAATAACTTTAGTTTCGGAATCTTTTTTTTTTGTTTGTTTCTTAAAGTCGGTAGCACAAGTTATTTAAATAATTATCTACCTACCTATCTTCCTGTAATCTGCAATTCTTTCTGAACATTTGTATCAAGCAAAAACACATTGCCATAATATAGACACATGTTGGAGCCAGAACCATCTACTACTGTTCCTTGATTCTTGCTGCATGGTTCATACAAGAGCCAACTATAGGGAAGTAAAGGATAAGGATGTTGTGTATGCAATCTGTAACTATTTCTGAGACTGCTCACAGTCAGTATGGGTGCAATACAAGTCTCCATACATATTTCTGCAGGTTCTCCAAATCTAATGCCTCAAAGTACTTCACACCTGCTTGTCTTTTTTGAACTGAGAGTCTGTACCTTACAGGTCTGTGCCTTAAGAGAGCCTTGATGCACCTCATTATCAGAAACCATGGCAATTCATTGTAGTAACAAACTCAAGATACATGTATATAGTCTGCTTTAAAATTCACCTTGTAGAATCACAGAATCATAGAGCGATGTGGTTGTTTTACTCAGGTGGGCAGCTGAGCACTACCACAACTGCTCTCTCACTGCCCCTCCTCAAAGGGAAAGGGAGAGAAAATGTGATGCAAAGGGCTCAAGGGTTGAGATAAGGACAGGGAGACACCTCATTATATATATAATTCTAAATATAATCCATCCAGTGTAAATCCTATATATAATCCATCTTTGAATGGAGCAAGGTGCGGTTCATGTGTAACTATGTGACCAAGTAGTAAAAACGCAGGGCTGAATTAATTGAATCATAGAATCATTAAGGTTGGAAAAGACCTCCAAGATCATCTGGTCCAACCATCACCCTACTACCAATGTCACTGACTAAACCATGTCTCTATGCACCAAGTCCAACCTTTCCCTAAACACCCACAAGGACGGTGACTCCTCCACCTCTTCCCTGGGCAATCCATTCCAATGCCTGACTGCTCTTTCTGAGAAGAATTGTCTCCTAACTTCCAACCTAAAACTCCCCTGGCGCAACTTGAGGCCATTCCCTCTAGTCCTATCACTAGTTATCTGTGAGATGAGGCTGACCCCCAGCTCTGCACAACTTCCTTTCAGGTAGTCATAGAGAGCAATAAGGCCTCCCCTGAGCCTCCTCTTCTCCAGACTAAACAACCCCAGTTTCCTCAGCCGCTCCTCATAGGACCTGTGTTCCAGGACCTTCACCAGCTTCACAGCCATTCTCTGGACATGTTCCAGGGCCTCAATGTCCTTCTTGTACTGAGGTCCCAAAATTGAATACAGTACTCAAGGTGTGGCCTCACCGGAACAGAATACAAGGGGACGATTTATCCAAAATATTCTACAGTCTTGTTTAAGACATTTTCCTCACAAGATGGGGCTGCGTGTTTGAAACCCTTGGGTTCAGAAGATAAATTATCTTGAATTTTGCACATTAAAGAATGAGAGATATTGTACTAATCAAGGCATTGTTTGTTGTGTGAAGCCCAAAAGAGTGAATATTTCTGGCAAGCTTTGAATGCTTAGGCCCTGCTGGCATCCCAGCTCATGTCCATTGTTCTCATTATGGGTGAGAGATTTTCCAACATTTACTGTATACAGGAATAATGCTTAAATAATTATTCTTACAACTCCTAACTAACATGAATACAAGTTGTTTGTGTATATCCATGGAGCGTTATATTTAGAAGCACGTCACAAAGCTCCAGTGATGTTGCTCAGTACATCTGCATGCCCCCTAGAAAGAACTATGCCTACCTTTTCCCCATATATATACATACACACGTACATGCAAAAACAATGCAGTCATTTTTATATTAAAGAAAGAGTGATTTTTTTTTTCTCTGAAAGAAATTCAGAATCTTTAAAAACACAACAACAACAAAAATCTTCTCTGGAGGCATGCCAGATGCCTTTTCTCCATATGGTGAAATGTTGAGCATTTCATTTTAAATTCTTTACCAAAATCCATGAAGTTTGCTACAATATCAAAACTCAAAGGCTTAGACATATAGTGAAAAATTATCCAGCTCATATGGTTAGTAAGGTTCTACTGCATAACCTTGGAACAATGAAATCTTACAAGTTGATCAGACTAGTAACAATACACCAAAACATACTGGCAGATAGCAGCTAAATGAACCAGAATTCAATGAAATTATAAATAACTGACTGTTATTGTATAGTCATAAAGAGGAGGAGCAACTATAAATCACCCCTCAAAGCTTTCCTTTTAAATTTCAGACACTGTTCAGTCCATTATGATCATCCTAACTTATAAGCAATAAAATGTTTAGTGGGACGATTTAGGGAAGCAGAATATATGAGAGAAATTAAGCAGCTAATGGTGAATTGCTCAAGTTATAATTTACTAAATATTGTTGCAGATTCCTTGTGTCAGGTTGCAATAAAAGGAAGATCTTCTTATATTAATTTATATTGATTAATCAGCTCTTGGATAATAACTAAGGTTTTATGCAACATGAACCCACTATTTTAAGCTGGATGCCTGAGATTTGACACTCAAAATCTAACAGTACCTGCTACTGTAGCCTGAAAGTAGGCAGTCACACTTGAATATTGGCCTGTTGATCTGCTCTTGTGGTTCAATAATTAATGCCATTTGTTACTTCATTCTGATCAGTCCTTGTTTTTCTGAGAAATTTGCTAAAAATGAAAAGGATGAAAAATTAAAACTGGGCTGCATGAAGATTGTTCTAAATACTGCTCAAGAGTACAGAGGAGTAAAGTAGGTAGTTATTTATCTGAGTGGCACATATTTACTTGAGGACGCTGGACACTTTATAATAATGCATACCACCTCAAGCTAGGAAAGTGTGACTAAAGGCAGGACTGCAAATGTTGCTGTGTAAGCCTTTTCTTCCTTTATTCAATCCTTTATTTGTAGTGAAAAAGGGAGTAGAGAAGAAATTATAAAATTCTTGGTGTGCTACATTTGATGTTTTGGGTTTGCTTCTACTGTTTATCTTTAAAGAGGCCTTATGTGGTTGTTGCTCTAAGAATAAATAAAAAATAAATAAAAGTAAAAATATCAAAAAATCTAATAATTCACATGTTTTCAAAGGTGTTTTTGTTTTGTTTTGTTTTGTTTTGCTTTGTGAAAAGCCTTGGCAGATTTTTATAACTAGCTATGAATAAACAGCTTGAGAGAAAGTCACATGTGCACACCAGATTCAAAGAGAATCCAAACCAAGACATACTTAATAGCTGATAGATTAACTTTGCTTTTTGAGGGAATCCACTTTCCTGTTCATTATCCTTCCACAGTATGGAAGAGAAAGAACCCTGAAGAAAATATTTTTAAAATAATGATAATGACTATTATCTCTGTGTATTTTTAATAATAAAATTATGCAAGATAAAAACTGGAGTAACTCCATTAAATCTAACGGGGCTATGTGTTTGATTTACAGCCTTTTCAGATTGTTCACATTGTTGCTGTGATATGTGGCACTTCCAGGAAGAGCAGTACTGCACCAGGAAAGCTCGATAAAGCCCCAGCGTTACAACGTCACCTTGAGAGGAACTGGGCAAATAAAGTAATGACTGCGTGTTTCAGTAAGTGGTTGCAGTTTTAGCCAGTGACCACTTAGAAGTTTAACTTAGGATCAATATATCAAATTTCATTTGTGAATTCCTGAACTTTTTAGAAAGAGATAAAAATTAACTTAAAAATGGATAATGGATTTCTAATTATATGCAGTGCTTCCAATGAAACAGAAAATTAATGTCAGAATAAGAGTCAAAGCTGAACTCTTCCAAATGCACATCTGATGGGATTTAACCAGCAGGTTGAACTGTAACTTTTAGTTAAAAGTTTATAAAGCCACATTTTGACATCCAAATAGCTCAATGAGTGGAAGAATGTCATACAGTGCATGTGTTTCTCCATACAGTTTGGACATTTCAGATCAAAGTATGAAAATATCACCTAGGGAAGTGACTGGCCCTTTATTCTATTTGTTGGCAGTTCTCTTTAACTAATTTAGTCTAGCTCTACTCTTTTTGGAATAGAGTTGGAACGTAATGGTGCTGAGAAAGCACCCATAACCAGTGGATGGTGCCAATACGTGCTTTGGAACAGTGACAGACAGAGAAATCTACATGATTTTAGAAAAATACCCAGTAGGCATGATATGAAAGTCATCCTGCTCTCTGCATCAGCACTCTCCCCTGGGCTGCTGAGGGAAAGTGCAGTTCTTCAAGCATAACTTTTTACTTTTCCAGGCAAAGGATACAGCTATCTTCTCACATTTCTAAGTGCAGGAAGTGTTGATACTGTTGGGCAAAAGAAGGCCTTTTAACCTCCTTACCACTCTTTGAGGTACCTTCAATAATCAGACCAGTGTGTTTAGAAGGAAAGTCCTTCTTTCTTTACTCTGTACTTTCCTATACTGTTACAATTTACTAAATGCTCCCCAGGGGTCAACTTTATGTAGCAGTGCTGTGCATTATGCAGTAACTACCATCACAGCACTTATACCAGCACTAGAAAGAATTACACCTGTAACATTCTCTTTGATTTTACACAGTGAACAGAACAGTGTTCTCTGCATTGCCTCCAACTTTACAGTATAAAGAACTAGAATGACTTACTGCCCTCCTTCAGATTCAAGAGAAGGCAGATTTTCCCTTGCTGTTATAGATAAATAAATAAATAAATAAATAAATAAATGCTTTTACCCATCTTCTGTTCCAGCTGTAAAGATGTGGCAAGCAATGTAAATTGAGTATTCTTGGCAGGTAACTTCTTCCTAATATTTATGGGTCAGGTTGTCAGACATGAACAGCAGGGTCAGCCAACTTCTCTTCTACGGTAAGTGACATACTTTTCTACTTGTAAAGACCTAAGTGATTTTGTGCTCTGGTCACCTTATCCCTGTGTTTTTCTGTTTAATCTAAGAGAGACAAAAAGAAGGATCCCTTGATCTTAGCATTGAAAGAATCACTTTGCCAAAACTCTCCTCTGTTGCTAAAACTCGGTAGCACAGATTTAAGGAGCAAATCAATAGACTTCTCAGAAAACAATATTTTCCATCAGGATTTATTCTAATTTTTCATAGATTCATATATCCATATTCCATCCTATGATTTGTCATCTCATTAAATGATTATGTGAGTATAGATGAAAGTTAATTTAATTCTCTTGAACTCTTACTTGTAGAAGAATGAGGGGAACTATGGAAACCTTACGGGGATATTGGCTGTCTAAGCACAGACATCCAGTGTCTAGAATATCCTGATTTATCTTTATCTACACTCTAAATAGGTGTAGGCTTATGTTAAGATCTGTAGTGCATTTGCCAATCCTATGCAAACACTTGAGATACTCTAGGGAATCTAATAATATCAGTAGACACCTTTAGCATAGGCAGTTAAATTATTCCCCTATTTCTGAGCACTGTGAAAGATTCAACTAGAATCAGCAAATCATAGCTTAGAGATGTTACTTTCATAACTCCTGTACCAAAAGTGCAGCAATAGGGATGAAGTTCAAGTATCTTCTGGTTCATCTCTTAAAATACAGTTTGCATAATAAGAGAAAAAAACACTGCTACTTAAGCTATGTCCTGGTATTGGAGAATTACGATGGACAGAAAATATTTTCACACTTCCAAATGCTGTATTAACTAAAAAACTAAACCATCTTGTTGTCTTCTGCAGTATCAGATGAAGAGGATGAGAGGAAGCAGTTTCAACAGTTATTCTACCACACCACTGGGATCTAGGCTGGTTACAGCACTAGCAGTCGTTTCTGACCTGTTTCCAGTCAAGGATTTTGGCTGTTGCAGCATTTGTAGGTTGGTACAACCCCTAGTCTACCCTTGCAGCTCAGGAAATAGGAGTGAAACCTGCTTTGTTCAAGAATCACACTGTCTTTGGAGTCATTTTTTTATCTGTTTAAAAAAGCTAACCACAGAAATTCAGAGCTCTCCATGAACTTAATTTAGACTTTGAAAACTGAAAACCATTTAATTAGTCAACTCACCTATATGTAATACATATTCTGAATGAGATGGAAAGAGCTGCTCAAGGCTGATGTTAGATTCTACCTCTACCTTTTTATGCCTTGTCTTTAACTGGTATGTACTTCAGTTTTCAGAATAACTGCGACATTTTATTTTTGTAATACATAGAAAAATATAATTTTTTCAACAGAGGGACTGATCCAGTTTCTATTCAGATCAATGGAAATTCTAACATTCTTCTGAAATTGTATCAAGCCCTTAATAAGTAAAAATTTATTTTATTTAAATAAAATATAGAATGATACTATGGCACAGGAGGAGGTAAAAAATAGTCTTTTACTTTGAAATGCCTGTGTGCAGGTTCTCTCCATTTCCAACAGACACATTAGCTTCACATTTTAATTTTGTACTTAATGCCAAAATGTGATAAAAAAAAAATGTTCCTCATTATGCTGAGCTGTACTTGCATAATTATTCTTCAGGCTTCACTTAATTATATGCCCCACCATGTGTTACTTTTCAGCATCCTAAGTGGTACCACCTTACTGCTAGGAATATTAAACAATGAAAGGCAACACTCTTTTGTTTGGTTACATAGCATGCTGTGTCTGAATTCAGTCTCTTCTCACAGGTCCCCCCTCCCAGCTTCTGAATTATATCCTTTACAAGTGCTTCAAAGAAGGGCACTTATAGCCATGCTTGCTCTGCAATGTTAGGGCTGCTGTGTGGCTTTTAGTGTTTCCTGTATCCAAGAACTGTCCCCATTAGTCAGAATGAAATAATAATGATTAGGAAAAAAAAAAAAAAAAAAGATGAAAGATGAAAGAGAAGATTGAAAATAACAGGAAAAAAAAAAGGAAAAAAAAAGAAAGAAACTACAGAGATTCTGAAGTTTTATTTTAGGTCATTTTATTTCTTACCATGCCAAGATCACACACCAACAACTGAGATGAGGACAGAGGCATTGGAAAAGCTATTTATCCACAAACGGTATTTCTTAGATACGTAACACTGTATAACCTGAAAAAAACTGGGATGCTTAAGAATCGGTGAAGAAAAACAGGCAGTGACTAAAAAGAAACTGAAGATTTTGCTCCAATCCAATTGGATGAGAGTTCTGATCATGTTTTGTATGTCTCATCATACACACACACACAAAAAGGAAAAAAAGAAAGGGGGGGGGGGGGGAACACACCCCCGATCTCTTACGTGTCAAGCACTGAGATAGACTAACCAACACGGAAATTATATTTTTATAGAAACAGTTTTTTTTCCCCTTCCCTTCCCTTCCCTTCCCTTCCCTTCCCTTCCCTTCCCTTCCCTTCCCTTCCCTTCCCTTCCCTTCCCTTCCCTTCCCTTCCCTTCCCTTCCCTTCCCTTCCCTTCCCTTCCCTTCCCTTCCCTTCCCTTCCCTTCCCTTCCCTTCCCTTCCCTTCCCTGCCCTGCCCTGCCCTGCCCTGCCCTGCCCTGCCCTGCCCTGCCCTGCCCTTCCTTGCCCTGCCCTTCCTTGCCCTGCCCTGCCCTGCCCTCGCCTTGCCCTCGCCTTGCCCTCGCCTTGCCCTTGCCCTCTATTCGTCTGAGAATTATTTTAAAAGTCTGATCTGAGAAGCACATTAGCAATGTCCAAGTCAGTGAAACAGATGGGATTTTTACATGGTTAACACTATTCTTTACTACCCAGAGAAGCTGTGAATGCTAGGCTACTGATAAAAAAAGTTGGGTTTGTGTCATAGGGATATATTAGGAGTGTACCTGAGACAGGAAGCTATTTTAATGTTTTAACCAAATAAAAGTTCACTTTGTTTTATTTTATTTTACGGCTTATTTTGTATAACAATATTCCAAATTATATTCTTAAAACAAAACCCCTTTTAAAAAAAAAAAAAGGCAAAAAAAAATAAAAAGCAACATAAACGTTGCTTTTTTTTTTAACACATTAAGTTTTACTGATAAATAATCTTGTAAAACAAAGCAATCTATCAATCGTTTCCAATCAACAAATCCTAACATTTAATCACAGATGTATTCACACTTCAACACGGATCCACTTCTGTCTTTAAGCTTCTAATTAGTAATTGTGTTGTCAGAATGCAGAATCGTGAATCAAGGCTTTTCCTGTGCAGAAGATGATGGATTCTTGTACTTAACCAATCAAAAGTTTATTTACTTTTTAAAGAACACGTCTTTCATGTCTTTTAAAAGTAGGATCAGGTAATCAAAATGGAGGCTTTTTACCATTTTAAATCTCATTTTGAATGCTATACAAAGTGAATAATTGACAAATAATTACTGAAAAAGGCACTTCCCTCTAGGTTGTGGACTTCCACAGACATTACCTGATACAATGGATTTATTACTGTAAGTGCTATGGGTCAAAATTTGTCACCCTTATTTACATTTTTTTTCAAATGATGTATTTTCCTTCCCAGAATGAAGATGAATGCAGAAATGGTGGAACCTATTCTTACTGATTCACTGAATAAGAAAGAAAATAAAATGTAAAGGCTGGAGAAGCTGAGGAGAAAAAAAATCTGGTAGTTTCTCAGGTGAATATGTCGAAGTTTAGATAGTTTCTTTTTAACAAAGCTCATATGGAAAGTGAGCTCCAATGGACTTCTGCCTGCCAGCTAGGTTTACAACCAAAACTTTCCCAGTTTGCAATCATTTTTGAAGCTTTGAGTCCCCTTTGACTTCTTGATCCTGCATCGTGAAGATAGCTTGACAGTCATCAAGACTACTGGAAAGCTAGTGTTTTATATGTGGGTGAATGTGGAAAAATAATGCCCAGAGTCAAAGGCTGAGAGTTTAACTTTTTCTATCCCAAGAAAATAGTTCCTTTCACAAGCCGAAACTGCTGTGGTAGCTGTTTCACTGAGCTACATAAAAATCTGAACTGTATAAAAAGAGACACCTTTACTTAAAATGATGAAAGTGGATTTATTTACTAAATATTATTAATAATAATCATGTTTATTATAATTAATAATATTAATATTTTGGTGTATAGATAGCTGAAGCTGTCACAGTGTTTTTCAACATCTCCTCTATAAAGTTTTCCAATGTGTTGAAAGGACATTATAGTATACATTTTGTATTGTCATTGGCTTACCTCAAAAGGATGTAAAATATCCATTGCGGACAAAATCTGACTGCTGTATTTTGAAATTCTTGTATGTGCTGTCATCATCAGCACCATGAAAGATTAGCTTTGTGAAATTGGAGGGCTTTCCATTTTCAAGCTAGGTGTACTTTACTGCGTGGTTTTGTGAATGATGCTTTTCTTTGTTTGCTTGTTGTTTTTAATATGAAATAGTGTAAAGGCATTTGGGAAGTAGCTGAAAGGAATTGAATTCTTCAAATTAAAACTTTTCTAAATATTTCATGCTTTTCTGGATGAATAATTGCAAATATTATCCAATGATCTTGTCCTGGCCATAGACAGACAATGATGTTACCTTTCATAATGTGGCTCTTCTGCAAGCTGAACAGACTCTCCCAGTTTCCCAGCATTATAGGAAAAGATACAAGCAAAACTCCCTATCTTCAGCTGTTTCTTACCATCTCTTTTCTTGAACAACTGTCCACAAGAGGGCAAGACATAGTACGGATTAAAAACACAACCCCAAAAAATCTATAAAAGACACCTGTTTCATAATTTGATTTTGACATGGACTGGGATTTTTATGAACTGCAACTGTTATCATTTGTAGAAATTTCTATGTCTACGACAGTTAAATTTTGTACAAATTATGTGCACCCATAAGGCTTAACTGACAGGCAATTAGAAATGACAAGCTAACAAAAATGGCCACAAAGTAGTGTAGTTCATAAAGACTTATTTGAAAAAGTAGATTTTGTTTTAAACACAAAGAAACAGAGAGTGCCTCTCACACAGTCACACAAATCACAGAAGTGCTATCACACAATAGTAGTAAGAGTATTTTCAAGTGCTAAGTAAGAAACTTGTCTTGCAAAAAAAGTTTTTCTTTTTTTTTTTTCCCTAAGACCACCCTGTACCACGATTCTTTGTAAAAATTCAACTTAAAAATAACACAACATTCCTTATGCATTTTTTTTCCCATTATATCAATATGCTGTTGTATCCAATATGCTTGTGACAGCTAATGTAAGGAAAAAAGAAAAGAAAATAAATAGGAGTAAAAAATAATATCTCCAGTAAATATTCCTGTATTACTCCATTAAGAAAATGAATAAGGTTCTTTTGTTAAACTTTTTCTTCATCAAACTGACAGGTCTTAAGAAATCTGATCTGGTGACCAGTCACTAGCGGAGTTCTCCAGGGATCCATTTTAGGACCTGTTCTTTTCTATGTTTTCATAAATGATCTGGATGTAGGACTCCAATGCATGCTAAGTTTGCAGATGATACTAAATTAAGGAGGATCTGTTGACTCCCTTGTGGGTGGAAAAAACACTTTCTCTTTGTGAAGAGTGATCTCGACGAATTGGAAGACCGGACAAACACATACTGCATAAAATTTAATAAGGGCAAGTGCCAGATTCTGCACCTGGAACAGGACAACCCTGGATACGCACTGGGGACAAGTTGTTGGAAAGCAGTCCTGTGGAAAGGGATCTGGGGGTTTTGGTTGATGGCAATCTGAATACAAGTCAACTGTGTGACCTGACAGCCAAAAGGGTTGCACGACGCACAGCGTTGCTAGCCAGATGACGGAAATGATTGTTCTGCTCTGCTTTGTGCTGGTGCAGCCTCACTTTGAGTACTATGTGCTGTTTTGGGTGAATGAGTCCAAAGAAGGTAACAAAAATAGTGAGAGCTGTAGAGGGGTAGATGTATGAGGAGTGGCTGAAGTTACTTAGTTTGTTCAGCCTAGAGAAGAGAAAACTGAGGGGAGGCCTCATGGCAGCCTACAGCTTCCTCACAAGGAGAGTGGTGGGGTAGGCACAGATCCCTGCTCTCTGGTGAGCAGTGATAGGACATGAGGGAATATCATGAAACTGCGCCAGGAGGGCTTCAGACTGGACATAAGAAAAAGGTCCTTTACTGAGAGGATGGTTGGGCACTGGAACAGGCTCCCCAGGGAATTGGTCACAACATCAAGCCTGCTGGAGTTCAAGAAGTGTTTGGACAACACTCTCAGACATATCGTTTGTTTTTTGTGTAGCCAGGAGTTGTTCTCGATGATCCTTATGGGTCCCTTCCAACTCAGGACATTCTATAATTCTATGAATCAAGTAGATTTTGGGACTACCCCCACAATAAATAAATAAATAAATAAATAAATAATTCTTTCATTCTTTTCTATACACAGAGTGTGATTGGATTTAGCACGTTTAAAGGTCAGGAATGAAGTTCCTTATCTGACCAGCCCAATAGCTGTCTATAGCAGCCCTCCCGTTTTGTTTGTCTTTTTTGTTTCTTTGTTTGTTTTTGAAACTGTTGAGCATGTCCCCTCACTAACTGCATAGTAGCTTAGACAACACAACTCAGCTACTGTCCTGATCTCCAGTCTGCCCATCTTCCAAGAAGCCCCCTCAACTATTGCTATATTTTGCAGCAACACTTTCAGAGAGGCAAAGGTGCTGAAAAAGGGGAAATCAAACTGAAATTTCAGTTAAGCTTGAAGTTAGAAAAGCTGAAGTCAATATCGATTGTTCAGGCAATATAAAATCCTACAACAGAATTTCTACATCTTGCTTTTTTGTCTTGATAAAAAGCTCTGACTATATGATTTAGGAACTATATGATCTCAGAAGTTTTTCAAAACTGACTTGGGCCAGAATTATGAATTTATCATATTGTAAAAATACTTCTAAACTATTCTGGGTAAGAATCAACTGGGGTGGGAGGAAGTTAAGAAAATAGGAAAAAAAAAAAAAAGATGAAACAAAGAAACAAAATAAAACAAGAAACATAAGAGATCCATAACAAGACAATTACAACATCAGTTGTTTTTTGTTTTTTTTACAACAGATGCTGAGCTTCATGTTTTCCATAAACCTAGGGTAGATAGTGTGCTAAAAATAGGGTGTTTTTTCTTTTCTTTATTTCTTTCTTTCTTTCCTTCTTTCTTTCTTTTTCTTTCTTTCTTTCTTTCTTTCTTTCTTTCTTTCTTTCTTTCTTTTTTCTTTTTTTTTTTCTTTCTCTTTCTTTCTTTCTTTCTTTCTTTCTTTCTTTCTTTCTTTCTTTCTTTCTTTCTTTCTTTCTTTCTTTTTCTTTCTTTCTTTCTTTCTTTTTTCTTCCTTCCTTCCCTCCTTCCCTCCTTCCTTCCTTCCTTCCTTCCTTCCTTCCTTCCTTCCTTCCTTCCTTTCTTCCTTCCTTCCTTCCTTCTTTCTTTCCTTCTTTCCTTCTTTCTCTTTCTTTCTTTCTTTCTTTCTTTCTTTCTTTCTTTCTTTCTTTCTTTCTTTCTTTCTTTCTTTCTTTCTTTCTTTCTTTCTTTCTTTCTTTCTTCTTTCTTTCTTTCTTTCTTTCTTTCTTTCTTTCTTTCTTTCTTTCTTTCTTTCTTTCTTTCTTTCTTTCTTTCTTTTTTCCTTCCTTTTCTCTAATAAGAGAAAAAGAGAGATGGGAAAAATATTTGGATTGATGCCCAAAGTCCCATTTTAAGGTTTGAGTTTTCATCCCAGCTACGTAATGGTAGAGAGAGACAATGGAAGAGAGAGCGCTATAAAAAGTTCAATATAGATAAAAAATCTACTGAAAGAGCACTGTTAAAGTCACAAAATCAGAGACAACAAAACGATTAAACTTGCCTTCCTTCATATGCAACATCATGCAGCCTTTAAATACATCATGAAGTGTGGGGGGGGGGATTTACCTAAACCTTCCCCCACATCATTCAGGGTATATGAAGAATGGAACTGAAGTAATGAACAGGTCTTTAATATTTTGGTTACTTTTGCTGTGTCCCTAGGCCTCATGCATGCTATACAAACCCTGACCTGAAGATGGAATTATTCATTTCTTTATGGGCTTCCCTACAGTGCATATTACATCCAGCTCTGTGAGTTTCAGAAAAGTTAATTTATCTCAAAAAAAAAATCTTGCTGAAGTGACAAGATAATATATTCCTCTTTACAGATAGACAACAGAGGTTCACAAGCAACAGTCAACTTTGAGCTACCCCAGCCCCAAGTTGTGTTTTTTTTGTTGTTTTTTTTTAATCGTGTTTCATAATAATTTGAACCTTCAAATACATCAGCCATTCACTTTAATAGCAGCTGTGACTGCTTGCTGCTTCTTCATCTCAGTCCCCAGGATCTCAAGGTGGCATTGAAGAATGAGAAGAACACAGTTACTTACCATCTGTGAAACATTTGATGTGAGGGAAGGTGCAACATCACGCAGGAACTCTGGTAGTCAGTTGGACTCTGCTTCTGTAAGCCACAGCTTAGCTACTCTGAAGGAAGGCCACCTTTTGTCTTCCAACCTTTGTAAGAAATAAGGTAGAAATACCATGTACAATGTCACCCTTTACTTCCCAGGTCTGAGCTGGAAGCATTTTTGTCTACTGACTGAAATATAAGATCAATTTAAAAACAGGTGTTCACCTCAAGTAGAGCTTGCTCATAATTGTGTGTCATTTAAAGGAGTGAATTAAGATAATGGACAAACTTCATTATAATGTTTTCTAAATTTCAACCCTTTCATTGATGTTTCAGCTCCTTGTCACCTCTTTCTCTTCTCTTGATTTTCTCCTGTTCCTCCAGATTCTAATCAGGTGCTTTGTTTTGTTTTGTTTTGTTGTGTTGTGTGTCTGCAGCTGCTCCCCCTGCATGTTTGCTCACTCTGTGTAGGTGCAGTAACTGCACTTAGTCAGCATTCAAGACTGTAAGAGGTTTAGGCAAGATCAGTGAACACAGGCTTCTAAGGTATATAAGCTTTTACTGAGTATATGCAACCCATATTTTTTCAGACCTTTCAATATGTCCAAATATGCATGAATTGTCACAAGAATGACAAAGGTACAATGTCCAAATACAAATGATAGCTCTGTGAAATACCATGTCCCTGACCAGAGTGACAGTGTGAACCTTTCAAATAAAATATTTTAAAGCTAAAACAGTACTTATCTCTAATCCGCTCTTCCTCTACTGTTGGTCTTATAGGTAGGTGATTTAGATTTGAATAAAAGCGTAAAAAAAAATCAATCAAACAACAAAACAAAACAAAACAAAAAAACAACTTACCATCATCTCAAATCCTGAAAGATATAACCAGCATAAACACATTACACCTAGTTTCACAAAATTACGAATTTACAAACTAGGAGCATGATGGAGTGTATTATTTATGTTTATGCAAATTGGTAACCAGAATAAGCAATCTTTTTCAAGTAATATAAAATATCATTTGGCAAGTATTTTCCGGATTGCTAAGTGTCCCAAGTACTAGTAGTTTCAAAAGGTTATTCCTTTATACCTCTTCATTATGATTAAGCTACCAGATGCATTACTGTTTCTGGAAGCCCACAATCACATCATGTGCACATACACATATACAAGAAAATAGTTGACATGGCAACACTTAAAATATAAAGCTTTGTCTAACTTGACTCTTGAATCTTCAAAGATTACAAATGCTCTGAACATAGCCAAAGCTTTCATTGTCTCAATAATGGCAATTTTGTGCTCATGCTATTGCCTTAGACTGAATAGATACATAACTGTAAGAAGTCCCACTGATACTGTCAGGTTTGAAAGTTAATCTTCCACACATTTTTTTTTTCAGAATTATTATCAAAAATAATCATTTTTGAGCTACACTGCTACTAGCTCTGTTAAACTTGCAAGTACATTATAAATCAAGCTTGTTCGTAAATTTCCTATATACTTATTATATAATTAACTATTGCAGTGATAGTGATACTATTGCAAAGAAGCAACATGATATGTAGGAAGAGGCTAATACGATGACTTGGGTTAGCAAAGCCAAACAGCAATCCTCAGTGAAGAAAACCAACCTCCTTCTTTACTTTTATAAATCAGAAATTTCTTCAGAAAATGCAAAATTCCTTTTTAAATAATAAGCCAATCTTTGAAATAACAGCAAGAATGGAAAAAAAAATGCTGAAAATATCAGACAAGATTCCTTTCTGTTTCAGCATTCTAGAGAGTTTATCATACATGCAGGCATACCCAAAAACACTTACATAAAAAATTAGTCAAATTCGCTTGAATATATAATGTTATTCACAACATGGCTATAAATAATAATGATCATGAATACTTAGGTCTGATTTCTCAGGAGGTCCCAAAATGATTAGGTCAGTCTTGCCAATGTCTTCATAAAATCCAGCTGTAGAACTGAAACTTCTACTGCTTTTGTGAGTGTATCTGCCACGTTTGGGATCACAGCAATTGCTAAAAGAATAACGCCCCCTTGTAGTAATTATGACTAGGGATATTCTCTGGCCTGCTTCAGCAGCTGACAAAAAAACGAATAAGTTTAAAGACAAGATAGACTTCTATATAACATAAAATGGAGCAACACTTTACCACTGATAAACAAGTGGTAGGTATGCCTTAAAATGTTTTGAGAACATTATTCATGCTTGTGTTGAACAATGATTCAAGTTCTGAAGTTCAATGATATAGAAAATGGGCTGTGAGACAGGGAAAGAAGTAACCCTCACTCACACCTCTGTGGGTAGCACCTTTTACACTGGTTAGGAAGCCTGTAAAACTTTGTTAGAAATTGAGTCCTAATGGCTAATTCCAATTGCAGATGTTTCTTTGGCACCCAGCCACCAATGTAATTGAAAAACTGGATTATTCAGCTGTATCACAAGAGATTATTTGTATCCAACAGGCTGCTTCTAGTAAGTACCATGAATTGGCTTGCACAAAGTTATGATAAAGTATGTACATCATATGGCTTCCCCATACTATAATACTGAGTTCACTATATTATGAAAACAGAAAACATTTAAATACCTTTAAATTTCTTTTTTCAACATAATAGCCCTCCATGCAAGTGATTGCAAACAATTATCCAACATAACCATTGTGTGACTAATGAAAGAAAGTGGAACTCTTTTAACTTAATTCTTTCAGTCAACTCTGTCTAAGATCATCCAGCAGTCCAACCACATTTTACAGACAGAAAAATAAAAGTCACTGGAGAGGAACAGTAACTCACCAATCAATAAAATCTCCATGAGACATTGAGCTTGAAGTTGATTGACTTAAAGAAGTCTTCAGTTAGTATCACATTAACCTTCTCACAGTTTTTCCTCTCAGACCTTTAAGGCATAAGATACATTTGGTGGATTGAGAAATAAGACTCTTCATCAGCTGTAATTATTTCCTGAAAAAATAAGTTATCCTATCTTGCTTACACAGAGAAAACATTGCATCATATTCCATGATACGATATTCTAGATGATTAATTTCTAGTACAACAGATTTTTAATTCTAGGTCCACAAAAAATCCCTCTGACCACATGGCCTTGTGAAGATGCATCTAATCTATTTCCAGAGTAGTCTCACAGAAGTAATCTGTATTGCTATTCTGCAATAACTGTTCTAGGTTCTTTCTTCCCTGAAATCTTATCTTATGCTATTCTACAGCCTTTTTAAGTGCATGAACAATTTATTTCAAATCCAGAGTGAAGAACAGTGTGAATAAGATAAGGAACTTATGTAGAAAATTCTTATTTCAATACTGAACTCAAATTCAAAAATAGGAATCCATAGAGAGTATTCTAAACAGGATCTTTCTTTTTTTTTTTTCATTAAAAAAAAAAGTACTCCAGGTAACATATTTTCTTTTCATTTTTGACTGAGATTGTTGGATAGCAACATTCAATCATGGTCTTATGCATAGATATTAGTTGTCAGCTGATCAGTTCCCTGCAGGGCAGAGCAGCCCATGCCATTGTATATGCAAGGAGGGTCTTTGCGGGACCAAAGCACTCCAACTTGGCATTGCTAGTTGGTCGAGGGAAATGATTGTCCCGCTCTACTCTGCGCTGGTGCAGCCTCACCTTGAGTACTGTGTGCAGTTCTGGGCACTAGAGTACAAAAAGGACATTAAACTGTTGGAGAGTGTCCAGGGGAGGGTGACGAAGATGGCGAAGGGCCTAGAGGGGAAGACATGAGGAGTGGCTGAGGTCACTTGGCCTGTTCAGCCTGGAGAAGACGAGGCTGAGGGGGGACTTCATCGCAGTCAACAACTTACTCGCAAGGGGGAGTGGAGAGGCAGGTGACCTATTCTCCATTATCACCAGTGACAGGACCTGCGGGAATGGTGTGAAGCTGAGGCAGGGGAAGTTTAGGCTCGACATCAGGAAGAGGTTCTTCACCGAGAGGGTGGTTGCACACTGAAACAGCCTCCCCAGTGAAGTAGTCACTGCACCAAGCCTGTCTGAATTTAAGAAGCAATTGGACTGTGCACTTAGTCACATGGTCTATACTTTTGGGTAGACCTGTGTGGTGCCAGGAGTTGGACTTGATGATCCTTATGGGTCCCTTCCAACTCGGGATATTCTATGATTCTATGATTCTATGAACTTTACTGCTGACTGGCAGCTTTCATTTCTAACCTTTATTGAGCTTGGAATTGTAACCTCAGTAGTCACTTTTTCCTCAGTAGGAAAAACAGATGCATAGTCCTGCCGAAGAACATGCATGACCTTTTACGGTTTTAAAAAAGGACCTAATCTGGAAAGTGTACTGCATTACTAATACGACACAAAGTAGAACTACACAATTCAGGTCCAAAGCAGAATAAATGGGTCTTCAATTATTAGATTTCTTTGGCATGTTTGAAAAGTCATTCCCCTGTGCATAGATGCTCTGGCTATGACCTGGGAGAGTGTCCAGTGATGACTCATCTTTTAGAATCATTGAAGGGGGAGAAAAAGAGGCAGTAAAAATCTTGAATAAACCATATAATTCATGTCATAAAATACAATTGATAATTCTCATGTAAGTTATGCTACATGAAAACCATTTCTAGATAAGAAAAGGCAGAAATTTCACACAAGGTTATGACACATTCACTACAGAGATTCATACAGCATAGTTTATTGTGGACAAGCCACAGCCATCAGGGTGAAATTTAACACTGATAGCATGAGGTGGACTATTTCTATGGCTCTGCTTGCAATATTTGAGAGAATCATACAGCCTGATGCAGCACATGAATAAAGCAAAAATAACCAATCTGTAACCAAGTTTTAGGACTGTGTCTATTAAATCATTTTCCTAATAAATACAATCTCTTTTTTGATATCTTTATAAACATATACTTTGTACCTCCCTGTAACACTAGCTTAAGATTTAGTTAGTTCCATTGACTACAAGATATTTGGGAGGATTATATTTGTCTCTAAATTACTAATTGATAAAATTAAATTTACCTATCAAGTGCCTTGAATTGGAATAGGCAAAAGTATGGAGAAATGAAAAGTGATCTATATTTGTTATCTGCTTTCCTTCCAAACCAGGTGATGCTGCTTAGTGTTCTTTTTTTTTTTTTCCTTTTTTTTTCCTCTTGTCTAATTTACATTTAACTTGACTGCTGATAATGTGTCTCTAATTTGTAATTTCAACTGATTACTGATGACGTACATGGATTTGAAGTGAATCCTATAATCAGCCTTCATTTTCAAGAGTGACTTAGGATTTTGGTTGCCCATCTGAAAAGGATCTGATTTCTTTTACAGAAATTATCAGAACATTCACCATCTGAACCTGTAAAGACCCTTATAGTGTGTGTCTAATCATTGAATCACTCACAATCATTGGCTACTTCAGACAATTTAGCTCCATCACCTTTAAAGACTTCTGCATTTCTTTTGTTTTACAGGTTTTCTTTGGTTTTGAATACATATCCATCATGAACTCCTTTAAAGTAATTTAAACTGTAGTAGTAGAAAACCTCTCATGCAATGTAATTTACATATATATATATATATACATATAAGGGGGGTCATTTTAATCATTTAAATTATATTTGATTTATTGTATTCTTTTTTTTTTTTTTTTAACTCAGAATTATTGCTGTGCTTATGATATGACATCAACAGAATAGACCATTACCAAGGGGAAATGCCTTCCTTCCTTCCTTTATTTATTTATTTATAAAGAGTGACAGAAACCCACACAATCATAAAACATATAAATGCTAAAATGCAGTCAGAAGTATTCTTCTCTGGTTAGATGACTATTTCTGTAAGAGTTCTCTTTAGCTATGACAGATACCTTGTATGCACGTAATAATTTGGATGGTGCAGTAAGTAAGGTGAAAGTTGTGTCTCTTACCGTTGTGGAACTGCTGCACTTCCATTGCCAGGAATGACAGAACCTATCCAGTTCTTCATCCAATAGAAAAACACACTGCCCATTCTGATAAAATTCTTTTAAATCTGGTACTCTTTATCTCCTTTTTATTCTGTGATTAGTAGTTAACATTAGCTGTTTGGCAGTCTGAATTATCATGTGTTCTTTTCAAATTCAGTTTTCTCTTTGTCTCAGCCTTGTGAAGGTATTTGGTGTCTGCTTAGTGCAACAAACACTTTCTAGATGGCTTTTTACTGTAAACAACACTGATTTTAGTCAGAGAACTTTTCTCAGTGCAGGTGCTTTTCAGGGTGTTTTGAACACCTAATACAGTCAAGGTTAGCTTCTTGTCTCAACAGTGTTAATATACATAAGCAGAAAACAGGGAAGAGATGGGGAAATATTCATTTCAAGAGAAAGATTCTTTAATACATTGCAAACATTCCATGCTGTATATATATATATTACTGTAATATATTGAATATCAAAATCCATTTTTATCTGGCTCAGTATTTTTTTCCGTAGAAATCTACATAAATACATGTATCCTAAGCACATTCTAAGTGCCATCCTCTTGACGTGTCTTTGAAAAACAAAAACAAAAACAAAAACATCATTTTAACATAAGATGCTAAAAGCATAGTTATTTGGAGCAGGCAATAGCAAGTGCAGATTAACTGAATAACTATTTTCCTCTTAAACCCTGTAAGAGGGAAAGGAAACGGAGAAAACAGAAACAGCTTAACTCACCAAAAATCAAACCACTGCATTGCCCTCTTAGCCACTGAGTGGTTTGGGATGTAAGACCGAAGATTACATCAGTACAATAGAGGCTCCTTCCTCTCTCTACAATCACAAGCTGTACACCATGGGAAAAAAAAAAAAAAAAAAAAAGGCAGCTTTATGCCAGCATCTAAGCCAGTAGAAATCAGAACAGGTAGAGAGGTGTAGAGAACAGAGAGAGGGAAGGGTTAAAGGCATCATCGCAGCCATTAGAGGAAAAAGTTGGAGCAATACAAGCACAGTAGACTTCTCTCCCCCCCTCACACACCCACCCCCCACCCCCGGCCATTCCCCACTCCCCTCTTCCCAAGCCAGATCAGTGTGTAGGGAGGGCAGTCATCACGCCATCCTGAGCAGCAGGAGCTGACGTTGGACGAAGGTGCCAGGTAGCTGAAAAAAGGCACGGACGGCAGCTGATACCCACTTTTCAACGTGTTTTTTTTTTTTTTTTTTTTTTAGTCTCAATCTGGACTTCAAGCAACACAGCGCCTGAGACAGCTCATCTAAACCTCACTGTATTGCAATACTTGCTCTTCCCAAAGAAAAAGACTCCACTGAGTAGCAGAATGCTGCCAGTGTCGCAGCTAGGGCTACAATACAGAGCTTTTTTGTAACATTTTAAAGTCTCTTTCTGTTCATATATTTAGAGATACGTAAACACACCCATATAAAAAATCTTCCTTTTTTGAAGGATCCTTTGGCTTTTGTTACCCTGATGTGACTTCTTCGTCTTGGAATGATGGGGATCTTTCTAGCTTATGTTGGATTCTTTTTTTTTTCAGTTATGTATATTCAGCAAGGACTTTCTACCCAAGGTAAGATTGCTTATTGTCTGATGCATGTGTGTGTGTTTTCATGCTATAACATAGTGAGAACAGAATTGGGGAGAGAGGAAAAAAAGGATAAAAAGAAGGAAAACAACTACAATGGATAGGAGATGAGGACACCAAGTATCAGGTTTAAATTTATTTTTAAAATCGTCTTTAAATAGGAACAGTAACAAGAAGTTTCCCCAAAGTGGTAATAAAACAGTCTTCTTTTAGTTGATTGGGAAGAAGTAAATAAGAGGCACCTTGCAAAAGAGTAAAGGGGTGATGGTGAATGGATGTATATGTGTTTGGGGTTTGCATGTCTGTGTGTATGCATGCCTGCATATAATAAACACCTATCCGTGCATGCATAATTATTGCATTCAGACCAAGTACCGGATGGCTAAATCTACTGCCTCCCTTAAAATATTGCAGACTTTTTCACTGCATCCCCTTTCCTCTCCTGTTATCTTAGGAGTCAGACCTTCATTTCCATTTGGTGACTATGTATAATTCTGAAAAAAATAAGGGGGGGGGGCAAAAAGACAAAATCGACTTCTATGAAGACCTTCCCCCCACACACACACCACCACCACCACCAACCCACCCCGCGTCGCCTTCCCCCCCTTCTCGCCGAAAGGCACGCCTTGCATTTCAAGCAGCCGCGGCGCCGCAGGAGCCGGTTGTTTGGGACCGCCAGGGCTGCGGCGCCGCTGTCAGCACCACGGACAGCTCCCGCGGGGCCGCCCCCTGCCCGCCGCCCCCTGCCCGCCGCCCCCCGACCCCCGCCGCGGCCCCGCTGGGCTTTGCGGGGCTGCGCGGTGGCGGTATTCCCCCTCGCTTCTCCGCACCGCTCACGAGCCTTGACCGGGGGCAGGGGGCTGGGGAAGGTGGACACACAAGGACGAGGTAGGGGGGAGTAGGCAAACAGAAAAAGACCAAAACTTACGAGCCCCGAACACGCAAAATGCAAAGCCTTTTTGCCGGTTTAACTAGGGGATTATCAGGCGGTGACTGGGGGGTGGGAGGGGGGGGACACGACTGGACGACAGCGCAGGAAGGGCACCGTGAAATAAAAAGCTAGTAGTATTGCCGAGTAGCTGTTGACAAGCACAAAAGGAGGGAGGGAAAGGGGGTGGGGGGTGTGTGGGGGGGAGGGAGTAAAGCTGTTTGCCCAAATTCCTAAATTATCCCACCAATTCCAGGTTAGCTAGGAAGACTGGATAGGGAGACAGAGGGGAGGAAGCACTGGCAATATCTCCTTTGCATCATAATATGCTTTAGTCAATCTGTAACAATGCATAACAGAAAGCAACGTTGCAGGCTCTTCCCCAAATTTCCTCTTCTTGAAACATGTTTTATTTATTACACTGTTTGACTGTAGTCCTCCCTCACTTGACTAGCAATTTCATTATGCTCCACGATTTTAAAGTGAAATATGTGATAGGATAAGAAAGAAGTCAAGACTGAAACTTAAAGAAATATTGGTGCCCCAGACTATGTCCATCAGGATTAGTTTTTAAACCTAGCAGTGGTATATAGAGATGAGCAAACCCTGTTTGTCAAAGGACTGCGATACAAAGGTGAAGGTTAGTTCTAGAAAGTGCATGCCTGTACTGAGAATTAGAAGATGTGTTGCTCGTGGTCTGATTATGCAAGCAGAGACTCTCAGAAAGAGTAAATAACTCAGGTAAAGCCTTTGAAACGGGCACTTTAATAAATAAGTGGTCATAACCCGCTACTAAGAAGAGCGCCCATTCCAGTAGCCGCTCCAGGCAGCCTTGGAAGGTTTAACAATTTACACATTTCCAGTTCAGCTCTACAAAACACAATAAATCAGCCTCACATGTTTTTTCCTCTTCCAAACTGTCTTGAACAAAATCCCTCAGTGAGTTTGAAGAAATACTGCATACTGCCCAAGGGTATTTGGACTTAATTAAATGAAACTTTAGTAGCCCATGGGAGCAAGCAGTGGGGTCTATAACATTTGCCATAAGCAGAGCTTAGACTGCAAGGAAAGTGAATTTGTACATAAGGGAGAAAATGCATACTTGGGTTTTAGAAAGACCAGGGGAGATGTATGGGGAAACTGGAAAATCAGAAAAGAGAGGGAATGAGGAAAGTACACTGGAGAAATGAATAGGGAGAGAAAGAGAAAGACAACACAAAAAGGAGAGAATTAAATGTGCAGTTAACAGGATCCCAACACACCACACATTTGTTTTTCAGCAAAATTCACTGAGTTTCCGCGAAATGTCACGGCCACTGAAGGACAGAATGTGGAGATGTCTTGTGCTTTCCAAAGTGGCTCTGCTTCGGTGTATCTTGAAATCCAGTGGTGGTTTCTGCGTGCAGCTGAGGACCCAGAGGTTGGAGCTGAGGTGACAGGCACTCAGGTACTGGTCCTCTGCCTTGGGGTCCCCGAACCACCTGGGTACACCACGGGAGAGGGGGTGGAATGGGAGGGAGAGAAAGTGGGAGGAAGCAAAGGGAGGTTCTGGATCTCACCAGGGTCTTAATTTCAGCTGTAAAATAACAGTGCGGGAACCTGCAGAGAAAAATGCCCACCTCAAGGGATGGCGCCTTTGGTGCTTGTCACTTTCAGGAAGCAGCTAGGGATGTTCACAAAACCACATCGATTTCCGAAGTCTCTTTTAATCTTTTTTTTTTTTTTTTTTTTTTTTTAATGTTTTTCCTCCCCTCTCTGTCTCTCATTTTCCCTTTGGAAACCAGCTGTTCAGAAACTGCTCCTTGTGGGAATTTTTATTTCCCAGACGGCAAGATCCTACACAGCTTTTTATTTTACAGCTGGTGCAGTCCAGTTGGCAACCCTAACCCAGCATGCGGCTGCCACAGGAGGGCACGCTTTTTTTTTTTTTTTTTTTTTTTTTTGAGGGGGGTGGTGGTGCTGGGGGAGAAGCCAATTACCCATTCAAGACAAAAATAAATTAATTAATTAAAAAAAAAAAAAAATCCATACAACGGCTCACTTTCAGCCTTCCGAGCAGGGCAGAGGGAGCCGCGTCCACCTCCACCGCCACATGGGGGCCCCGACAAGGCTCTGGCTCGAGCGGTGCCAGTGTCGCACGGCGGGTCTCAGCCCCGGCGGAGGCGGAGGCTCAGGCTGAGGCTGAGCAGACGGAGGCCGGACTCTGCCCGCCGCGGCCCGCAGGTGGCAGACGCGGCGCGCCGCTCCCCACTGCGAGGGCCGGTGAGCCACGGCGGCGCTCCTTTCCCTGCAGGTGGAGCTCTTGCCCGAGCGGGACCTGGAGAACGACGGCACGAAGATAAGCGTAAGTGGCGCCCCCACGGAGCGGGCAGTTTCCCAGCCCGGTGGCCGGGATGTTCCTAACCCAGAGCACACCCGGGCGCGGAGCCCTCATCCACGGTGCAGCCCCTGGGGACAGCGGACATGAAGGCGTCAGCAAGGGAGGACCTGGGTGGTAGAGCTTTGGTAGAACCTCTGTTTCCTGTTTCCACCATGTGAAGCAGAGAGCCCGTGCCCATCCTTGTACTTGCTTCCAATTGCCCTGAGCAACTGCCGAGTGTACCTTAGCAGTCCTAAAGTGCTTTCAAGGCTGAAATCTGGCCCTGAAGCTGCACTTTCCTTCAGTGTTTAAATGTGTGCTTTCCTAGCTTCATACCCACTGGCAGAAAAAAAAAAAAAAAAAAAAGCTCAGTCCAAGGACAAAAGCTCCCCGTTGGGAGTGATCTCTGAGAGAGAGGTCTTGCTGCTAAGTTTTTTTCTGAGGAAAGTGGGGTTCTGACACCAGAGTTAACTACCTGCAATTCTGAGATTAAATGAAAATTGTCAAATAAAATAAAATTATGAGCAGCATTGCTCCAGCCCTTGTCCAGTGGAAGAATGAATTGCCTTCCTCAACACTTCAACACACCCATATCCCAAGTCAGACAGAGCTACGGCCCCTGACCTCAGTAGAGTTCAGATGCTCTTCCTTTAGCATCCCAAGATATGTACAGTGGTGGGGTCATGCTCACTGCAGTGGAAAGACACAGACATTCAGCAGATACTGCAACATAAATACTTCTTAAGAGCCCAATGGAGTTTTCTTTTTCTCAGGCACAATCTCTTAGGGACTGCCTTTTAGCTGCATTAAAGGCTATAACTACCAGCAAAACTTAAAACAGCAGCAGAAGCAAGTCATTGCCATTTCTTTCACTTTTTTCCTCTTCCATGTCTATGAAAAATTAACCAAGTAATTATGTCAGGTTTAAGTGCAGGTAGGTATAACTGAAGACCATTTATACAGCAGAATACATATACTTTCATATATACCACTCATATTCTAAACGTACTTATATTTTCTGTGATACTTCTCACCATGCCTTATAATTCATTTGTGTTATGGACTGTATCTTCAGCTACATTTGTAGACCATCTTACAAATGATGTCCACATGTGGCCTCTGGATACTATTCTACTAGACGCTGTGATAGCAGCCAATTTATTCTTCATTGATACCAGCACACTCAAAATCCACATAGCAATGTATATGTCTGTGACACATTATGGGCTGTAAAGCTTGACCTGTCTTTCAAATTAAAAAACTCTTTCTCTCATTATGTACGATAATAATCCATGGTGGGGTATTTATTAAATGTTTTTAAAAGCTTGCATAATATATTTTGCATTTTTCAATTTTTTAAAAAATCAACATTACAGTCTAAATACATGATAGAAATGTAGCTTTTCTTTCTTTGTTTCTGTTTCGTTTCTTTGTTTCTTCCTTTTTTCTTTCTTCCTTCCTTCCTTCCTTCCTTCCTTCCTTCCTTCCTTCCTTCCTTCCTTCCTTCCTTCCTTCCTTCCTTCCTTCCTTTTTCTTTCCTTCTTTCCTTCTTTCCCTCTTTCCTTCTTTCCCTCTTTCCCTCTTTCCTTCTTTCTGGTATACAAAGAATACCCATTAATACTAAAGGAAAATATCTTCTTGAAGAGAATAAACTTTTAAATGTACTTAGTAAATTATTTAAAGAGGTGCAAAAATTTGTGTAGTGGGTTTTTAAACTGTGCTGAAATACACTACTTCTATTTTTTTAAATTGAATAACTTCTAAATTTCAAATTCAAACCCCAAAACATATTCTGTTCTCTAATTGTGCAACTCTGTTAACTTTGCAGATGTTGTATGAGGGCAAAGAGAGACAGAATATTACCCACAGATTCTTTTTCCATCCATGTGGTTCATATGAAACTTCTTTAATCCTTTTGCTGAATATGAGCTATTCAGTAGAAATTTTACTATTATTATTAAATGTGGTTTAAATAACTATCCAACACTTTCTGTTTAATTGATATTGCATATGTTCTGCCTGAAAGTATGCAATTTATACTTTCAACTCTTGGATTGCCAAGAATAAAATCAGATCTGGAAGCTCTACAACAGGCTGTAAGGTCCATCCAGTACCCAAAAGCATATTCATAAGTATCTATCTTCCATTTAATAAGCAGGAAGAAAAAGCACTTTGCCAACACTGGTGACTATAGTATGCCATGCTATCAGAAGCAATGTGTTAAATAATCACCAAGAACACGTGCCTCATTTCAGTCTAACAGCTCTTCATTTCTGTGATCCACCATATATTAATTACCCTGATGTTTCCTCAATGCCCATCACTGATATGACGCCAGGTAACTATTGCATCCATGTTTAAATCATGGGTGCAAGTAATGTAGTTCTCTGTTCCACTGAATCCCCTTTAACCGTTTTTCTGTGGGACAACAGATATTAATCAATATAGAAATTAATAGCCAAATAATTAAATATAAATTATCTGAAGTGATGAATGTACAGAAAAGAATTTGTGTTACTTTTCTTAATGTGTCTTAATGTCTATCAGACATTTCTAGATGCATAATTCACTCAGACATGCTTTAAATATGAGACAAAAATATATTATTCTCAGATATTAAAAACAACTACAGATAAATTAGTAGTCTGATTTTAGCTGAAAAAAAAAAAAATTATCCTGAATATGTGCTGCTTTCTGCTGTCAAGTCGCAGAAATGACATATGACTTATAGTAAGTACACACTTAAATGAGACAAAAGGAACTGCCCAACACAAGATATCTTGTTATGGCTAATAAACCAAAAATACCTAAGGTTTGGACATGCCTGGAGTCAAACTGAATGTCAAATATGCAATTTCAATGTAGTGAAGACTACAAGCTAATCTAATATATAATTATTGAAGAAGTTTAAATATTGGCAAACATCTCCAACAAAATTGTTAATACAGTAGTTCAGAAGCTGGATTATTTAATATAGCCAACTAACTGGAAAGGTTTAACCAAAAAAAGTGAACAGATATTATGTTTGTAAAAGAAAGCTCGTTAAAAGTGCACATAATCTGAAGTAATTAATTGGAATGAATATGGTAGTTTGCTTTATTTGTCTGAGGCCAATTAACATTTCAGAGTAAACCTTCTAAACAGTTTTGAAAAGAAGATATCAGACATCATCCTAGATATAAATATCCTAGTTGTAACTTCACTGCAGTAAGCACAATTACACCACTGGTTAACGTGGCACATGATCTCTGGACAGGCTCTACATCAGTAGAGTCTTCCCAGAGAAAGAATAATAGCTGATGCCATGTTTTTCTGTTTTGTTTTGTTTTGTTTTCCTGGAAAATTTGCAGACAGTGAAAGTACAAGGGAATGACATCTCCCACAAGCTGCAGATTTCAAAAGTGAGGAAAAAGGATGAAGGCTTGTATGAGTGCAGGGTGACCGATGCCAACTATGGAGACCTTCAGGAATACAAGGCCCAGGCATTTCTCAAAGTCAATGCTAACAGCCACTCTCGGCGAATGCAGGCCTTTGAGGCATCTCCAATGTGGTTGCAAGACATGAAACCTCGCAAAAACATCTCAGCAGCTGTTCCAAGTAGCATCCATAACTCTGCCAATCAGCGTGTACGTGCCACTTCCAGCCCTGAAGCAGCAGCCAAAATCCCCAAACAAAGTCCACAATCAGGTATGGTAAAGCATTTTGAGTATTTCACTTGATTGCTTACCAGCATGTAAAAGGAGACTATCTCAATGCGGTAAACAGGAATTCTGACTAGGAAGATTCTGGTGCTCATTTATTCCTCCATCTTTCTGACCCTATCTCTCCTGCTATTTCCTTAGTTCTTAAAAGCTGAAAAATCAGCTTATGGGAAGAAGAAACAAAGAATGTTATGTTCCTATATGTGGAGTTGACCTCTACTCATTCATCTAAGGTTAGGTCTCTAATTAAGACTTAGCTTTCCCTGTTGTGAATGGAGACAGGAGCATGTCAGTGAATTACTTATCTCATTTTAATGATGGCTGTGCATGACAAATGAAATAAAACACCTACCTAGAAGTTTTTATTCCTAGAGTGATTTAGGCCAGTCACCTAACTTTTATACCTCTAACATTTTGTAAAATTAGTCAGTTCTATTTTCAAAATGAACTAGATTTCTAAATCTAAGCAGACCTTAGATACTTCTTGTCATTTTTCTGTTGTGTAGGCTTTAGAAAGAATGTAGGTTTGTCAGAGAATGCAGGTTTGTCATCTTCAGAAGCTTGGCCATACACTTTGAATCAAGCACTAAAATGTTAATACCTCAATTGTCTGTCACATATAAATTGACACATTTTGTTTGGGAGATTTTGTATCACACTGTACAAATAGCTTATATTGATTATCATTGAATTCAGTAAATTGATACAGTAAATCTAGTAAATACAGTTAAGTAAATTTCATCAATTTAGTAAACTTATTCAAAGTACATTGATACAGTAAATTCTACAGTTATGTAAAGGTACATGAATGTACAGGAGGTGAAACTCATGACTGCTTTATGATAGCAACAGAGAGATATACAAGATAAATAATTTAGAAGTTGCAAATGATCAAAATTCTTCTGGAAAATAAGCTTTGCAAGTTTAAGGGTTTCTGGGTTACTTTTTATACTGAGGTTCCAGTTTAACAAGGCAGGAGACCACAGCCTTGTGTAAAATAAGTTATGAATAATAAAAATTTTTGTTTTGATGCATCATTTTACTGCTAGCAAACACTATGCCATCAAAAAAAAACAACTGGGAATACAACAAATTTTATAGCACAGCTATTGTGAAATCACTTTCACCTCACAGGCATAATCTTGGGAAAACATTCTGATAAGGAAAATACACTTCCTTTACAGAATGGAAAAATCTTGTTATTCATATGAAAACTATTATTGCTATTAGAAAAGATGATACATATACTACCACAATTTTACCTCTGTGAACATTTATTGATTTATTTATTTAAAACTTACATTTAGTTCTCTTTCCCTGGAATGGAGACACTTTCAGTTTTTTAGTTCCTCCAAAACAATATTTGAGCTGTTAGAAGAAAAGAAATATTTCAATAGATTTAAAGTCATTACTTTACTATGACTTTCCTTTCATAGAAATGCATATAGTGATTATTTTCCATTGGAGTAATGTATTTCAAAGTAGCAGACTTATCCATAAAATGAAAACTCTGTTTTTTGTTCAGTTCTATGTGAAATTAATTAAAATAGTCACAAGTTTATGAATTGTATAGACAGATTATACTGCAGTGGGGCCAAAGTGTGCTCACAACAGCTGATCCACCTCAGATATATAATTAAATATATAATATTGTTTATGCCTCTATTCTTAAAAATGTATCACAGAATTAGTGGACATTTGTTATTTGAGAGCTAGTAAGCCATTACCTGGAAAAGACCTCATAAAATAAACTGAGAAAAAAATTATCTCTATTTTTTTTCCTTGAGCAAAGATTATTATAGAACAAGTACAGCCAATCCCAATCATATATAATTTAAAAATTAAAAAGATTAAAATACAATCTGATTTATTAATTCATTTGTTTTATGATGGAGCACAGATTAATGGTGTATTCATCAGAGGTGAAACTTATCTGCTGAAGAAACAGGATATACCAGGAATCCATGTTAGGCTTAATTCAATTTAATGGTCACTTACTACAAAGTAATTGCTGGTGATATTTTTGATGAACATCAGTTCAACTTTTGCGAACCAAGATTTAATTAATTAATTAATTAATTAATTTATTTATTTTGGAATATGTGGGCCTGATTTTCTAGCTATGGTGTAATTTTGATTTTCTCTCCATTTTACACTCATTCTACACAGATAGAAATACCCACAAAAACAGCACAAGGTGCTGGGATGGGGAGGGGAAGAATATCTGTATGCAATGTCAAGGAGCAAGTTCAGCTGAGGAGTGCGAGACTGTAGTTGCGAGACCTCAGAAAAATAGAGAAGATATGGCAAAGATAAGAAAGAATAACGTTTCTTTATGACGTGTAATCAACACAATCTCTTTATACTGTCAAATGAGAAATTACTCTCTTCAAAAAAATGCTAAGGGTACCTGCAAACGCAATATTGTTGCGTGATTACATTACATGTAAATGATGCATCTATCCAACCTACAACACAGAAATGTAGTTGAACAGAAATTTATCACTATTAACCTGATGTTTGTGTTTGAAAAACCTAGGGGTTGACTGAGATATGTTTATTCATGCTGACTAATACATTGACTTCAGCAATACTGTTTGAAAAGTACTACTAATTATATCAAATATTCTCCAATGTTAGAGAGCCAGTATATAGTTTTCAGCAAGCAATAATTTTTACTGCCATGTTCACAGACATGATACTGTAAAGCAAAATACTTTAACAGCAGAGGGAAATGTGACACTGTGAAATTATTGGGAAAAGTATTCAACCATTTCCTAAGAACTCAGCTACTAGTGTAAGAAAAATTGGCACCAATCATACAAATATTTTGTCCCTAACATTTATTTTGGAAAGGTAGGTAGCACTCTACTTAACTCCTTCCATCCTGAAGCATACTGCAGAATTCCAGCTATTTCTTAGCAATAGATGTTTAATAAGTAGCTCTAGAAAAACAGCTGACAGTCACTGCCATTTCAAAATATCAGTTTTCCACATCTGAGCAGATGTTTCTGCTATTCTTCCTTTTTACTCAAAAATAAGCGTATCTGTGAAAATAACTGTGAGGGGGCTATATAGCCAGTATTAACAAACTGATGTGGTATGAGGTTCATTCAGTATTTTGTTCTGCTCTGAAAAATGCTATGTGAGTTTAAAAATAATTATTATTGTTAGAGTAATGGAAATTTAGTATAGAAAGAAAGAGCTAAGGAGAATATCCCACAGTTTTCAGATAATACACTGAAAAGCATTCAACATCTACTTCAAAGTAAAAAAAAAAAAAAAAAAAAAAAGTTGGGAGAGCGAAAGTCAAAGCTAACAGTGCTTGACCCTTTCATTTCATATTCATGGGCTGCAGCAAATGAAGTAAGCCATCACAGCATAACAGGAATCTGAGGAATTTGACAGACTAATCTGCATATATCCAGAAAATGTCCTATGTAGGTGGAGTGACAGACATTTTTTTTCCCTGCATAATTCATAACGAAGTATATTAGACCACAGGTAGAAGTACAGAGTTATCACAGGGTCTTGTAACTCTAGGCAATGTTGCAATTAACTGGGCTCCAAGAGCTGGAAAGAATTCAGTCAAAAGTAATCTAACTAGTTGGCACCAAATCTCTGTCTTTCATGGATATGAATCAAGATGAACTCTGCTAGCCGCATTCAAGTCACTCAACATTTGTAGCAACAAAAAGGGCTGCAAAATTTGAGGTGCTGAGAACGTATATATCCCCCAAACTATTTCTGTTCTGCCATGTTTTGTCAAACCACTCAAAGCCATTAGTTGCTTTTCAGATTCACGAAGATTAGGCTGACAGAACTCATGAGGGAGTAACTACAAATGAAGAAATGACATTAGACTCATTTTCTCATTGTTTACATACAGACTTTGCAGATATCTTGCAACATTTTATTCTTTCCTGAAGTAGAAAATTCAACTGCTGACTGAACTACATGCCAAAACTATTCTTGTGATGGCAGAATTGCTATAAGTGACTCAAAAAGGAGCTCAAAGGAGAAGAAGGTCCTTACCTAAGACAGAATGACCTGGATTCTTGGCATCATAAATCAAGCTGAGAAACTGATCATCAGGCTTGAATACAAGAGAAGAGGATGAAAACCTGTTTCTTGAGTCTATTGATACTGATAAACAGATGACATTCCTTCCAGCCTCCATTTTTATCTACAGGATCCAGGAATCTTTTATTAACTACCCATTAAAAACAAATTTAATGTCTAATTTGAAATCTTCTGAGATATATACCAACTTTTTTTTTGTTTCTTTTTTTTTTTTTTTTTTTCTTTTACATCTATTTTTAAAGTTAAGGGGTGAAAGGTCTGTTCTAGCCTCCACCAAGGTGACAGCAAACATTACTACTTACTTCATTACAGAAGAGACTAGCTTTTGAGGCTGCTTTTTTTTTGGAAACACAGCTGAGAGGCACTAGCTGTTGTTGTGATTGTTGCACAGTAAAAGTCAAGTCTCTGTTTTTTTAGGACTACATGAAAGTAAAAGTCAAATGAGGTTTTTGTTCTTGTTCTAAACCTTTATCAGCAGAAGTCCTCAGAAATTCTTCCATGATGATGATGCAAGGACTATCCCATTTTAGATCTGTATACATTGCAGTCTCTATTTTTACTTGAAATTTGTGTTTAGTTCTCTTTTCCTGAAATGAAATTACTCTACTTGTTTTTATTTTCTCTGACATAACTGAATAAATTATAACCATGTTAGTTAATGCAACCCTATTAGGCGGTTAGTTGTTGACCTTGAAATTATAAGTATCTTCAGAGAAGTGCTACCCTGTTCTTTGTCCCAGAGGAGAATGAATTCACTACTGCTTTATATTTATTTCAAATAATAATAATAATAATAATAATAATAATAATAATATGTATACTTATTGTTATAAACAAATGCATATAAGTATTTAAACTCCTATTCCTGGTCCTTAGTCCAACTGTAACTAAGGGTTTTCAGTGGATCTGGAATTCTAACTCCTGTCGCAAGTTAAAAATAGATGCCATAAATCATGCAAAATAGTATCTACTTTTTATAACAATCCCTCATTGCCATTGCCAATTGCTGACACCATGCCACTGCCACCTTTCTATTCCATTCTATTTCTCGTACAAAAACAAATGTTCAGGAATTGAGAAGAGAAAGAACTCCCCAAACACTATATGTTCATTTTTGTTGTACTAAGGGTTTAGCAGTTGTTCAGTACCATATGCTCATGCCAGATAGTACTGGGTATACTTAGTTTCAAACATATCCTCTTTGAAATCAGAGAGATTATTTACATTCTTAGTTATGCCCATGGTTAAGCACCTATACTGAACCCTAGAATAAAATCAATGTCATTTCAGATTTGTTTAGATAATCATGGATTCTTACCTTAAATATATGGTGTCTCCTGTGTAATCTGTATACCTGTAAAAATGATTGTGTTTGTAATGAAACATGAAATAATCTTAACTAATCACAAGCAGGGGTAGCAGAGAATTTGAGAAAGCAAATAATGTCAGATTAGAAACAGCCTGCTACAGGAAAGGGGACTCCATGGCAGATTTCCTTTTTTGATATTCAGACATAACCTGGACTAGTGCTGAAGAGTTGGTTTTCCAGATAACTCACAGGTTATGACAACATGGAAAATCATCTTTTGAGTGCTGCACAATGTATTTGTCTCCCATGAAGTCACTGCAGAAACAACGAGGACAAACATGGCAGGAGATAAATACACAAAGTTAAACAAAACAAAACAAAACAAAGCAAAAAACAAAACAACAAAAAAAACCCACAATCATTTCACCATTTTTCTATCCGCATTGTTATCTACACAACTGTATACTAAGATCTTTTCTGTTCTTTTAGTAGCATTACTGAAATATTAGGCATTCCATGTGCTATTGCTATGTACGTACTTACTCAAATCTCTTCTTTTATCTATTTAAAAATTAACCCTTCAGACTTACCTACAGAACAAAACTAGTACATAAAGGTCTGGTATGGAACCCCACAAGAGTTCCCTGAGAAGCAGAATCACACTCATTCTATTCTACGTGCGTGATATAAATTTAATTGGTAGTTAACTACAATAAAGATTGCAGATGGGCCACACAGTTAGGAAAGAAAGAGATTTAGAGAGAGAGAGAGATGTTGAGAGAGACAGAGAGAGGAAGAAAAGAGGAAGAAAAAAGAGAAGCTGTTTATGAGTTGCTTGTCAGCTCACTCAAATTGCTTTTCATTGCTACACAATCAGGCAGCTCGCACTGGGTCATCAGAGATTGCAGCATATGTGACAGGGCCTTCTCTTGAAATAACTGATGGGATTTCCTTGCTTCAGAACACAACTCATTTGTTACTTGACACATATACAGCAAAGCAGAGGACTTTTTTTTTGTTGTTGTTTTTGTTTGATGAGCAGAAAGCTTCTTGTGCATGGTGCACTACTTCATTATGAAAATCCTTTGCATCACTTATAAGTAATATCACCGATAATTTAAAAGAATGGCTAGAATTTTCTGCTGGTTTGAATGGATGAATGCTGAAGCAAAAAGAATGGCATTCATTTACGATAGCAAAAAATTTGGCTCAAGCATAAGAATGAGGATGAATTCTCCCCCACTCATAGAGTGAGAATAAATTATAAGAAGAATCCAAGCTTTATCCAGATGTTTATACCTAAAAACTGTTGTTTTTCAACTTATTCAAATTCAGGGAGAGGCAGATGTTCTTGGTGGTGTCTTTTGTTGCTTTTTTTTTTTTTTTTTTCCACAGACTATCTTGAAAGCTCAGTGCTCTTAGTATTTTCTTATTCTCTGAACAGGGATTTTCAGTTTGATTAAACAATTCATGATAAAGATATTCCAGACACATAAGCTCTTCACAGTTACAGTAATAATTAATCCTGCATTGCTGATGATAAAACCAGATGTCATTTGAAGAGAAGCTGATGAAGATTTCTGGTCTTGTGAAGAGAAGACTCTGCCCCAAAACCTTAATTTTACTTTATCACGAGGAAGTTGCCATCATACTATGTGGCAGTCCAGCTTGCTATTCTGTCTGCGTGGTTGTTCCAGCCTGATCCACCTCACTGAAGTTTGTTGCCCCACCTACTCACAAATGATTCTGTCTTGGAATAAAACTGCCTAGTGTGCTGAAAAGAATAAAAAAAGGGAAAGTTAAATGCCACAGATGGCATTCCTAGCCCTTTGCACATAGGTTCTGTTTTTGCATCAACAGCAACATGTATATATATAACAAATCAGAATGCTACTTCTGCTTCCAGTCCTATTTCTACTGATGTTATTCACTCAGCTTCTACTGTTGTCAGTAACACAGAGGGAGGTTTTTGGCCACCCAACTGAAGCCCTTGCAAGGGAGCCGCATCTCCTGAGAAAATGGGGAAGGGGAAGAAGAGGAAAACCTCTTTTAGACATGACTATATGGCTATGGTCTATCTATTTTCTCCATTTCATCTTGTGCAAGTAAAAAAAAGAGTTAAAGATATTCCGTCAAGGAGAAAGATCAAATGAAGCCAAGAACTTACAGTAGGTCTCACAGTAAGCTAGACATTCAGATGGTTCAAAGCCCTTTATTAGAATACTGATTTATAGTATACAATACTGTTGAAGAATATGGTTAGACAGCATTGTGCCTGTCCAAAGCTCTGTCAAAATATCAGCTCAAAGACCTATATTAGTGTCCAGTTTAATCCTTCACATGCATACAATATGTACTGATCAGTGATCATTTTATACCTGAAAAATCTTTCAACAAAAAGGAATGACATTTTATATTTATGACTTAACCCACACCTCAGAATGTTAAAAAATATCTGGAAAAAAAAAAAGCAAGCAACAAAAACAGCAATTTAGAATGTGAATAAGATGGAATTGATGCAGGATTTCACACAAATCCTTCAAAATGCATTCTAGTGATCCACCATTTTTAAACTACTACACTGGCTGTAGGGGTGATAGACTTTATTTTATTTTATTTTATTTTATTTTATTTTATTTTATTTTATTTTATTTTATTTTATTTTTTGTATCAAAGGAACAGGAAGGGTGAAGGCTATGAGTTGTACCCTCTGATTTGCTCTTACAATTTAAAATGTCACCCCAAAGTCTCTGTCTTGTGCAGATCAGAAGTTGTTGCCCCAAACCTGGGCAACAGAAGAAAATACGTGTCAGCTCCTCAGCTGTCCTAATTCACAGCAGTGAACATTGAATGAAGTCATTGGACTATAACAGATGATAAACTAAAGCATCAGTTTGTTAAATTAAGGTAGATAAAGAGATTACATGGGGTTTGCTCCTGTTACTCCTTCTGTTGGGGGTTTAATTTCCATAAGATGGGGAGGTAGGTAGATGTAGGCACTAACATCTTAAACTGCTCCAGCTAAAGCCATTAAGAGCTCGTGAGTCATAGTCCTTAGACAGAGGGATGTTTTGTTAATCAGTCATTGTTCTAATCTCTATAACAAGTGCATTATCCACCAGGCAAACAAAGGATTAGAAGAATGGTCCCTGCCTCAAAACACTTACAATCTAGGAATCAGACAGAAGAAAACAGACTCATCCAGTCAGATGGGTACAGATAAAGGGGAACTTAGGTGAGTTCCATGAAAATAGCTCTTATGTAAATGATATAAATAGAAAGAAATCAGGCTGACTGTATGTCAAACATAAGCCTAAGACATGTCAGGTGTAAAAAGAGAGCAAAGGGATTGAATATCTCATGCTGAAATATTTACAAAGAATGACAATTTTCCGTCTGTCTATGTTATAATAACCCTTCTTGTATGTGCTTGTTGGTATGACAGTACTGTTGAAGAAGATAGAGTAATATTAAGTATCATCCCATTTAAGATTTTTTTTTTTTCTGATAAATGAAAGGATGAACAGGGTGCAAAAAGCAGGAGGAGAAAGATGAGTTCAATTATATTTTTTTCAAATAAATCTTTTTTACTGCAACTTTATAGTATCTTTCAGAAACGTCTCTGTTTAATTACAATGATGCATATATCAAATATACACACATTTATGTATATTACAAAAATTCTTAGCAAGGCATGCTAGAGCCAGCTTTAGCTAAAACAGTAGAAGGTGGTTGCTAACAACAGTCAATTCAAGAAGAATTTTAATTAGCAGGTGAAGTTACCACCTTCATTTACGGTGGGGCATAGCTATATGCAGGTGAAGGGACGAGGTTGGGATACCATAGATCAGTCAGAAAAAAAATCTGCATTTACTTTGGAATCAACCATTTCATAAAAATTAATAGAAATGCATCAGTTTACATGTTTTTCTGTCACATATTTAAAAAAAATGCCTGACATTTTATATCCATGTTTTTCAGGAATAGAATGAGGGATAAAGGTGCCCAGTACTGTTGAGAGCAGTCATAAAGCATGCTACCAGTGGTTTGCAAACAATACCACATAACTAAATTAGTGCCTGCATTTGCTTGAGCTTACTCCTCTCCCATCCCTCTCAGCTTTTAACTGTTGCAATGAGCATTGTGTATTGGACTATTTCTCACACTGTTTTAATTTAAGTAGCTAACAGTGATGTTTCACCTATTATGTGCAAGGAACCCCTTTCCCTAAAACTACTCACTAAAAATGAAACAGCTGAAGTCAATGTATTACTTATACATGTGAAGAGACAGCCAATTTAGGGAAAAAATAATAATAATTTCAGGCTCAGGCACTAAATAAAAGGAGGAAGAAAATTAAGATATCATCTACAAATGGGTAATGTGTGAAGATTTGTGACTGAAACCCCAAGATACAGAGAATGTCATTCTCCTCAGAACAAGACATCACTCAGGGAAGTTCTAGTATAAAGACAAAAAAAACCCTTCAACAATATAGTAAATGCCTAGTAGTGGAACTAGTTATATTTGTACATCTTCTAAATACTTCAGAGACAACAAGGACTCACTATATCCTTGGCTGAGCACATGAAAAGTGAGGTAGCTGAGCACTAAAAAATGTTTAAGTTGCTAGAAGGAAGAATTTGCATAACTAAAGATTAAAGCTGTGTGTCTTAGGTTCAAAGATCATTTTGACTCTGACACACTCTACCCTGCTAGTAAGTAAAATATTATTTTCTTCTGAGCTACATATTAATGCAATTTAAACCAAGTTACACTATTAAAAGAGAAGGAAATGCACTGATGGAAATGATAATTGTAAATGACAGGATAAAGGAGATGAGAGAGAGCAAAAATTATCCTAGAGATGGAATAAGCCAATTACACATCTTCCTGAAGAAGATATGTTCAAACTCAACAGTGATTTTTACACTATTCTCACCAGAATGGTATGAAAATCTACAAATGTTGATCACTTCCCACTTCAGCTATATGTTTAGGGACCTTACCCCATCCCTACTGTCCGCTCAAGTTAAAAAAATGACATGGTCAGATCATTTTGATGATCTCATCATCATCTTTCATTTTAAGAGCTACATTAGAGGTCATTTTATCTTCTTCGTAGTGAATGATGCCCTAATTAGGAGCCCTGGTTGTAGTTAAGGGTTAAAGAATGAATAATGAACAAAAGCAGTGTCTGAAGAATTAAAAAAAAAAAAAGTTACGACCCTGAGATAGGTTGCAGAGGAAGAACAAGACTTAATTTTTGCCTTGGGTATGGGTTGATGCAAGGAAAGATGTAGAAAACAGCCTAAATGTAAAATCCCATGAATGTTCACACCAGCATACCCATAATTGCACTTCTGGCCATCTCGGCATTATGAAATTGCAGAGCTCATTAAAAGTTACATTAATCTGTCTTTCTTTCTTCATACTGATAACAATTGCCCTTCCATAGATTTATTATGACTTGTTCTGGACAACTGCCTGAAGCCATGTATCATTTTACTACATGCTACCAATGTTTGAAGTCTCCTCAGGTTTTTCCTCTTCCAAGTATTTCAATCACAAGTTTGAATTAGAACATGGCTTTAGATATAACTGGAAGTGAATTCAAGGCTGTGACCTGTCTCAGCCCAGAAAGAGCTGCAGGAGTTATTGTGGCATAAATCTCTGTCAGAGTTCTCTTCTCTGCTCAGGGTTGCAAAATTCTCACTTTCTTTTGACCTGGGACAGCACTGAAAACCTCCGTTTGCCTGGTCATCTCACTTACAGAAAGCTAGGGAATAGCAATCTAGCTAGGGATCCCAGCCCTCTCCCTCACCTACTCTTCGGGTAACACAGACAGAAAAGACCAGTGATATGGAAATGAACAGAGCTACACACTGACTGCAAAGTCTAAGTAGGCTTCATGGAAATGTAATACATAGCCCATTCCAAATTCCCACCAATTTCTAAAGTTCCACCAGTTGGAAGCAGTAGTTTTATTCCAACATTCTAAAAGCAAAACAAAACAAAACAAACAACAACAACAACAACAAACAGTCAAACAAAAACAGAAGATCAGATACATTTTTCTGGTATGTAAGATGAAGTTATTTGCCCAGTGTGGTGTAGTACACTCACCCAAGACAGTGATGGGCAATTCACACTATTTTATGTTGATAGAAATCTGACTACTGTATAGCTAATGGAAAAAGATATACTGGAAGAAAATATCTACATTAGGAAGCTTGAACATAATACCTAACACTTTTATTGATCACTTCCCCAATATCAAACACAAGTGATTGATCCTTGAAATAAATATGAGAAGTAATTCCCCTGAGGAGGGAAAGGTAGACCTTACATTTGCTGAAGGGAAATTTTCTTCCCCAGTGTGGGTATATATTCTAGCCATACAGGAGAACTATAGTTGACTGTGATTTCTGCAGTTCAGAAAAATAAAAAAAGTAGCAATTGATGGGCCAGAGAGGAAGAATCTATTTATTTCAAATCTTTGTGAAACATATTCAAATAAAATTTCTGATAGAATCAACTGTTTTCTCCCACATTTTTTTTTTGACATAAAAATACAAATACCTTCCAATAAATTTAATGATTAATGAATTTCCACAATAAAATTAAGGCAGTAACTCTTACATATTTTAAACGGAAATCATGCTAAATTATGATTTCATGTTTGAACTGGGACTGTCAAGAAGTCTGTTTCAAATGTAACAGTATATATAGCAAATGTGATTGTTGCAAAACAGAAAAACAGACACTTCAAAATGGCAGATGTCAGCAAAAATTCCTGAAGAAGAAAAAAATAATGAAGCTGACAATATTTTAGCGTCTATTTGATTTCAGAAGCCAGTAGCCCAGCTGGTATTCAAGACAAGGAAAAAGGACACACACACAGTCGCCCACTTCCCAATATATATACAGAGATAGTTTGTCATCATGTAATAGATATAAAGAATCTAGAACAGACTTTTGTGTGACTGGCTGTATTTTTCCTGTACTGGTCAGCATGAAACCAGGACTGTACTCAAACATTATTCTTCCCTTGTGATCAGTGGCTTACTGCTTAAAGAAAACTGAAAGATACCCTCATTAAATGTACATGCTTAATAAAACATTGAAGCAGTGCTGTTGAACTCACAGATTCACTCTGGTATATATGTGAGTAATACAGACATTGTAAGTGAACCTGCAAGAATGTATTTATTTATTTATTTATTTATTGAGGAATTAGGTACCGAGGGTTAGAATGCTGTAGGCTATTATATCCCAGTGACTTTCCAGGTCTCAGCAAACAAAAGGTATGCCAAACTTGCTACATTTCAATCCTTGGAGTTGTAAACTTCTTCACACCCGACATGGTTAAGTGTACCAGGTGATCTTAAAAATAGAGTATTCTAAAACTGTAGGGCCTAAAGCAGCTGCTTAACTTACAAATTTCTGTTTTGTCCAGCTATGAAAAATAAATGGGCAAAATCATGAAGACAATATTAGCTTTTCTCTGCCTGGTTCATAAAATCCCATATATTTTCATACAAACTTTGTCTGATCAATATCCTAGTGAAAGCGAGGATATATAGTAATTCAAGGACTATAGTCATTCAGGCATGCAGTGAATAACAAGCTTTTTGATCAGTTAGGGCTAACTAGCAATTTATAACTTCAGCTGATATGCAATGTTTTATACTTAGACTCTCTAAAATTAATTTCATTAACTGGACAAAATCGATGCTCCGTCATTTGGTCCATACACTATGAGCTATGAAATGTGCTTCAGCATTTGTGACAGAGATTATTTTATTAATTTGAACAATAAGATCACAATTATTTATTACTATTGTTCTCTTCTCTCTGTTTTCCTGGCATTTAAGTAGAAGACATATTAGAACAAATCACAGTTTCAAAGAGTTTAATGGCATGAATTACTCTTGTAATACTGAACAGAGCCATATCTCATGATAGTATGCCTTTGGCAAAGCAGCATTCGTTTACAGGAGAAGGGCAAATATTTCATGGACATTTGCTCTTCTTGATGTGTGTCAGTGACAGAAAACAAAAAACAACATGTAGGGATTCACTACTCTCAACTATAATTTAACTGGATCCCAATGGCTGATAGGCCAAAATGTGGGAAACCCTGACCAACACATCAGGTAGAGCTTAACCAACATTGCAGAAATAAAATATGCATTCATACTACCATTATTCCTCTGGGTTATTGTCTTTGAGGGCAACATAATTTTAGTCCAGCTTTGCTCACTACTCTTGACCTGCAATAAAATCTCTTTTAACTGTCATTATGTTAATTAGAAGATGATGTTAAAAATAACAGGGAAATGAGCAATTGGTTTAGCAAATCCACAACCAGATCAACAGTGTTTTACTTATATTACTGTGCTCACACTTCCAGTGATATTATTTAAGTCCCGCTCAGAAATGTACACCAGATACAGATCTTTATGAAAAGTCCAAATTTGGATATTCCATATTTTTGAGACATTTGGATTTAGATCTCTAACTTTCTTCTGACTTAAGTCTAAAAATAATGCAACAAAACTGTTTTAAAATATATATTGTTATGTCTATATATATATATAAAACATATGTATATGTGTATTAAATGTATATTTAAAATGCTATATTATTTACAACTTTTGCTCTTCCAAAATCTAAAGAGATTCTTGGGTTCATGAGAGAACAAATTAAGATATTTTATGTATCTCCAGAAAGAAAAAAAAAAAAAAAGTCAAACCTTGTTATATTTAAACTCCAGTTGTATTTCTTAAAGCATCATGGAAAAGATGAAAGTTTCCCTAACAGCCATATTTGTCACTGTGGATTGCAAATCAACTTTATTGAGGGTGAGATATTACTGAAAATATATCATTTGCATTTGGCAGCATTTTGGAAACTCTTTAACCAGTGTATGCATCTCTGATATCACATTAGGATATACTAACTAGTTCCTGAAACCATACAAAGGACACAGTACAAAAGACATGCCTAAAGTGATTTCCAGCAATCCTAAGAGCCTTTCTTCACTTAGAGGCTGAATTTGTGTTAATATTACCCCAACATTTTCCCTATGTTCTCTATTGCTTTAGCTTGCACTTACTGTGTGCACTTTGACCTAAATTCCTCCCAAGATAAACAAACTTGTTTACAGAAGAACATGCTTGCAGAATGTGATATAATTTGGAGGGAGATCATTATTCATACAGTAACTGAACATTATATAAAGAAGTTTATCATGTCTTAACATTATATAAAAAAGTTTACAATGTATATACAATATATGATCCCTAATTTGTGGACCTATGGATTGTCATACTGGAAAGGAAAAACAAAACAAAAATCAAAGAATGTTTTTTTCTGAAAATGTTATGGTGCTGCTTATCCGCCAGTGAAGTAGTTTAAGACAAATTATTTTTACTGTACGGTTTCTCTTCCTTTAAAATAACAGATTTAAAATTAACATTACAGTTTTAAAATTCTCAAATTGTAATACCATTAATTGTTAAACAAACAAACAAACAAAAAAAACTTTTAAAATTTCCATGAAACTCTTGTATTTATCCTTATTTCCTTATTTGCATTTTATAAATGTTATGTAGAGGAAATCTACAAAGACATCCCCGGAATTGTCTTTAGCTGTATATTTCCCTAATTCAATCAAAAAGATATTTAAATAGAAATAAAACAAATGAAAATAATTCAATATAACATGAACTAATCTAACACTAAAATAGGTTCAGTAACTATGTTCAGCTAACCTACTTAGGGAAAGAAAATCTTTTATAAAAATCTGTTAAATGACAAATTTTATACCTATATAAAAGACAATAAAGCCACTCCACGATAAAATCAAAACTAGAAATTAAACCTGACCCTTGGGTACCAGCTTGTAAATAGTAGCTGTACAAGAACAAACCACAGGAAGAACTTGTAGCAAATTTTCTTGTTTGTTTGCTTGTTCCTCACACAGAACAAGTGATTTGAGAAGCCCAGCAAATTACTGCAGCGTAGTGTAGGCAGTAGCATTGTAGAGACAGGCAAGAGACAAATAGGTTTGTTCTTGTCTACCTTCAGCAGGAACTAAGCATAGAGTTCCCTTGGACTTCTTAGAGAACGTTAATTATGTGTTTGTGACATGGCTCTATTTAAAAGTTAATATTCATTCTGAAGTTCCGTTCACATGTGGATAATTTAAATATTACTGTTACTTAGAAACTCTTCTGTGTGTTACAGAGCAATGTCTTCTATGACAACTACTGTATATGCGATATGTTTACATGGCATACCATATATTTATATGATAAATACAAGAAAGCTCTGTTCACAGATCTGGGATTTAGTTTAAATACCCCTTTTGAAGGGAAAAAAATTAGTAAATGGAGAAACCAAAATACTTCTTGCTACAGTTATAAACATAGTTAGCAGATAGAAAAATATTTTACTGATAAATGCCTGAAAACTTTAAGAAATGAGCAGGTGTCTTTTAGTTTTTTTTTTTGTTGTTGGTGGTGGTGTTTTTTTTTTTTTCATTGTATGTGTTGTTGATGAGAAGATAAGTGTGCTTTTTGGGGCTGCAATTGAATTCGGTATTCAATTTAATAATAAATTATTCACAGAAGAATCTTATACATGATTAAACAATTAAAAAAATAATCAGTTTTGAACAGTATTATAGACTGCTTATAACACTATCAACACTTCATTACAGAACTGATGCCTGTAATGATTGATAACATTCATATTTTTCAAATAAACAACATAGTAATAAATTCTATTAGTCATGTATTAAACCTGTTATAATAAGAATTTTATTTATGGCATAACCAAGTCAAACTTATGATTTTCACCTCAAATAATATGTTTCAAATTCCGGACTTTTTTTTTTTTCCTTTTTATCATAGGAAGTTATCATTGAGACTTGGTGTGTAAGACATCTAAATCCTCATGTCCTTCGTGTGCCAATATTTCAATTTAATTAATGTAGTTCTGAATGTTTTTATTCTGATAATATGCTCAAAATATAAAGCTATGTTTTGAGAAACAATATAGACAATTGTTTTCATAGCTTTCTAAAAAAAAAAAAAGAATCTGAGAAAATTCTATTGCTCAAAATGAATAGTTGAAATATTTAGCATTCTGTTTTCCCATTGTAAATTGCATAGCCCTTTGCCAGTATCTCTTTTGTTTTACAAGGAAATACTCTGTAGCTAGTAGATTTTTTTTTTTCTTTTTTTTTTTTTTTTGCTAGTAGGCAATGATGTGATGCTGGAAATGATTTTGTAAAGAATGCTTTGAAGTGGAAGGTGTTTGGATGTGTTCCTCTTGGTATATTGTTCCACTGGATAACATTGTTTTAAAAAACAGACAAGAAACAAAAGCAAAGCAAAAGAGAAAACCTCCCTGGGACTGAAATACTTTGTATGTGTTGTTATTTGCAGTGCATGCCAAGACATTCATGGGCACCAGAGCCAACCTGGCGAGCTATTTAAATATATAAATGTATATGTTTAAAACAACCTTATAAGGAGCATTGGAAATCTGCAAGATGAGCGAATATCTTATAACTTCTTCCGCAGGTGCGAGGATAGCTACAAGCCATGGACTTTCTGTCCTGCTTCTTGTTTGTGGCTTTGTGAAGGGTGCTTTGCTTTAATCTAAAAGTGCTGACTTTTTCCAATATCACTTTCTCTTCTTAAAGCAAAGAGCAAATCGCCTGTAAAATCCACGGAGCGGACAGCAAAGTTGACCCTAACCTCCAACCACCACTCTGCACCCAATGTACTCTAAATCTCTACACAAGGAGCACCTTCTTCAGGAAGTACAAACAAAAATACTAAATAAATAAATAAGTAAATAAATATTATAAAAAGAAGAGGATACCACATGTTTTCTTGATATATCTTTTCTTTGGCGTATCACTGATCTTTTATTTGAAGAGAACTGGTGTGATGTAATCAAATGTTTTGTAACAGCAAGACCTAGTTTCCTTTTCTTTTGGCAAGGAGAAGCCTCATCCTTGACTTCTCAGGGGTTGGTCTGCGAGTCATCGGTATTTTAGAAATAACCATGGATGACATTTGGTTTCACATGATGAAAGAACTGTTCCAGCCTAGAAGCAAACAGAGGCCAATTAATGAGACAAAACATAATGATTCAACATTGACCCCAATAAAAAAACTCACAAACTTTGCCAAAAAGCAAAAAAAATATTTTTGTTTGTTTGTTTTGTTTTTGTTTGTTGGTTTGCTTGCTTGCTTGCGTTTTGTTGTTGTTGTTACTGTTGTTGCTTGGTTTGGTTTGGTTTGGTTTGGTTTGGTTTGGTTTTGGTTTTTCCTGCATGAGGAATAGAGAGGAGAAAAAGATACTCTACAAAGCAGTTAAGCAGACTAGAGGACATTGTTTCTGTAAAATAAATGAGAATCTTTGTTTTGTTTTGTTTTGTTTGTTTGTTATTCTCTCTCCCCACCCCACCCCCACCCCTTTTTTTTTTTTCCTTTTTTTTTTTTTTTACTGTTTTGGTGGTGGTGGTGATGGTGGGGTTTTTTTTGGTTCCTTTCTTGTTCAATGGTGGTAATTGCTGATTTAGGCCAACCCCTGATGACTGCGTGGAGGTTTATATGTATATACACCTTTTTTTTTGTGTGTGTGTGTTCTATATTTCAGTGTGTTTTCTCTAATTTTGCAACTCCTGTATATGCAAAACTAACTTAAATTCTGTAAATTGCTTACAGTCTCTGTGATATAACTTCCAAGTAGACATACTTTGGTCCCCATGCAAGCCAGTTTTTAATATTATCTATATGTTGGGCCACCAGTAAACATCTTTCTTTTCTTTTTTTTTTTCTTTCCTTTTTTTTGACAGATCATTACTTTTTAGTTTGTAATTCAGTACTGTGTGGATTCTGTAAAACATACCTTCACTTCCAGTGGTTTGACCCTTTTCAGCCCTCTGTTTACTCTGTAAATGCTCATTAAAATTTGTTATGGTCTCTAGACAATGAATTACTTTAGTTTTGTGTATGTTGTATTGGAGTTCAGTTGCTGAAAGCTCTTTTAATTTGTGATGTTTATAGAGAATGAAGTGATTTGATCACTAGAGACTGTAAAATGCAGGTTTACAGTCAGATTCTGCATGTAAAGTAAGGTTAGAAGAGGAAAACAGACAAATAAAACGAGATGGCTTAAAGGATATTCTTTCAGCAAAGACTGTTAGGAAAGTGAATTTAAACTGACAAACTGTATTCACAGAACTTCTTCTACATAGCCAAAGAAACAGCTTTCTTTGCCTTTTTTTTTTTTTTTTCTGGAACTGTATTGTCACTGCTCATTGATATTCTCAATTAAAATACTTCATGTCTGAGAACTGAACATGAAAATTTTGCTGTTGACTATAACAATATGCATTACATGAAATACATTCATTAATGCAGGAAAGAAAATTTGCTTCCATTTGCAGCTGCAATCAAGAAGGATTTTTTTCTTGTTCCCATCCTTCCACTGGTGCTGAACAATCCAAACCCTGTCATCTATCAGCATAGACAATCATGTACTCCATATGCTTATTATGATCTATTTACAACAGCATAAAGTGTGGTCAGCTGAGAGATTTCTCCACTTTTTGAAGTAATACAAAGAAGTAAAAATTATGTTTAATATTTCACCTATCCATGGCTTATAGTCCTAATATTTTATTTCAAAATGTCCAGAAGGGCCAATTCTTGCACTCCCTTAAGTCTTCCCCCATTAATTTCATAGTAGAAAAAAAAAAATATGATACAGAATCAAAGAGTAACACTAATGTTTTGTAAGAGGGTAACGTATTAGTGCAGATGTTATTCCCCTTAATCATAAGCTTGACTGGGAATGGTCAGTCTTCGGTTTTAGAAAAGTCTTAGCATTTATAAAGAGAGTAAAAGTATGGTCGAATACAGATAAACCAGGAATAATTATCAGGAGAAAAAAAGGAGAAAGTTCTTTTATTTCAACACAAAGTTAGTGACTCATTAGGGATATTGCATATTGAAAATGTCTCTATAGTAACAATAGTTTATCATCCTACTGATAAACTATTATTTGTTTAAAGTAGAAACCGTCCCCGTTCAAGTATTTTGAATTAAACACAGCATTTTGGATTGAAGAGAAAGTAAAAGAAAAAAGAGTCAAAGCTGTTTGAAATCTCATTTTCAAAATGCACTGTGCAAACAAAATTTCAGAACCCTGGAATAAATGCCCCATTTTTCCTGTGCAATAGTCATCTGTGAATGCATGTTGTGAGAATCTCCCATGTGGAGTTTGGAAACATACGATTCCAGTGATCTCAATAGGAACCAAATGCTTAACATCATGCATATTTCATATGTTTACGTATATCTTGTATGAATATTCTGGTATGCACGTAGTCAAGTAGACAATCGTCAATGACAAACACAGCATTACATACAGCATTTTTCAGAAGTATTTTAGCAGCATATTATTAAAGTTATATTCCGATCATTATGTTAACCTAATACTGTGTTTTGTTTTATGCTATTAGCTACTTAGGTATAAATCACCATGTATTAGGAAGTGAGATGAAAGAACCAACTGAAACTAAAAGCAGGTTTCTAGACTACTGAGAATAATGTGATCTAACAACTCAGATGTTACCAAGGGAAGTGCCATATTGTGATCTGCTTTTCATGGTGTCAGAGAAAAAAAAAAAAAAAAAGACAAAGACAAGGGTGATAGACAATCAATGTGACTTTTGAAAAAACTTTGAATCTTGCATGAGATGCTAAGGGATTATACTAGTTCTCCTCCTTCCTTTCCTCTTCCTTTCCTCCCCTCCTAAGATAATAAACCCAAACTCTTCAGATGAGGCAGGTCCAACCTTTTTGATTACAGATCTAGACGTTAAGTTTACACCTTCTACCAATCTGTGTGGGTGTTGCAACATCTTCTAAAAGGAGCAAGCATGTTGTTTCAAAATTTTATGCTGTTACTTCAGAGCTGTTTAGAAATCAGCTTCTAGCTCCAAGGAATCCTCAAAATGAAGTTAAGACAGAAGTCCCTCTCCTACAAATTTAGATGCAAATAATATTTGATATAGTAATGGAACTGCAGGTGTTTTCTGCCCCCTGTCTTCAGTTCCATCATTTAAGCTTAACATCAATAGAAAAAACTAATAATAAAAATTGTTATTATTATTATTATTAGTAGTAGTAGTAGTAGTAGTAGTAGTACCTGGCTCATGCTTCTCACTTCTTACTTGGTGTCCTCAAGAACTCATTAGTTCTTCAATTGTGCAAATTCTTAAGATATTTCCAATGTTTTTTGTTTTTAACAGAAGAGTAAATGTGAGTATGAAGCACTTCTGTATTTCAAGGTATATGTCATCTGAATACAGCACACACATTTTGAGCTGTTATGTCTTGTGAACCTAAAAGAAGCAAATTCCAGCTCCATTAAATAACATCAATATTCTACTATTCCAGCTACCTTTTCTGTTACATGCAAAAAAGTCTTGGACTTGGACTTGATGATCCTTATGGGTCCCTTCCAACTTGGGATATTCTATGATTCTATGAAATCTATAGTACTTCTGTAATACTAACAAAGATTATTACTGCTACAGAACCTGTTGCATAATTTCTCCTCTGGTTCAATGGTTACCAATATTCTTTTAATCTCTGGAAATTCATGTGTGCAAATTGTTGCATAACATGTTTGACATTGCCTTTCTTAGTTGTCTATTCTAGATTCTTCAATGAAATTTATGGAACGGGAGGGTTGCTCAGCCCATAGATTACAAAAAAAGCTTGGCAGATTGATTTAGGACTGACTGTTTCTTCCTCAGAACTTGTGTTAAGAACAGTACTAGAAAACTTGAATGATAAACACAGAATCTTATCACTTATTATTATTTGTTTAATTCTCAGAGTTGAATATTTATATTAGAGCAGTGGCCACTGGGGGGGGGGAATATTAGTGCTAACCTAATATTTTTTCAGTGTTAAACTTTTATCTGCTTAATAATAAGTAATCTCTACAGTGATGTCATCCTTTAATTCACAGTTAAAAACAAACAAACAAACAAACTTACAGACTCCACTGCTGCCAATCCTCGGGGGGGGGGGGGGGGGGGGGGGGCGAGAGAAAGAGAGCGGGAGAGACAATAATTCAAACCTTTGTTATCTGCCATATGGGGGAACATTTGCCCCTGACATTACTATTAGTAAATGTCAAAAGTTGCTTACAAAGCTAAAAGCATTAAGGACCAAGAATGGGATCAACATATTTTGTGATATAAATTTTTAAAGGTCAATCTTCCATGATTAGCTTAGCTGAACAATGCTGAACAATGCTAAGCACAAAGTAAATTGCTTAATGCGTGTTATCATAAATGGCTTCAGTCTTTCATTCTGAGCTTCCTAATATTGATGTATTTGATTTCACAGTCATAAACTTTGCACATACATTCATATAGATGAAGTATTATATATTGTCCTGTTTTTCATCTAAACAATAGAGGGAGATTGCAGCAAAGAAAAAAGCTAAGTTTGTCTGTAATAATGAATATAACCAATTCATAGAGATACTTGCAAAGATATAGAAAAAGTATACTTTCTCAAGAGTCAAGTGCAATTGAAATCTTATTTCATTTTCTCCTATTTTGTGCTTTTCATGACAACACATCAGTCTAAAGACCACAAGAATAATGTAATTCTTACTACTCAATTCCTACAAGGTGAAAGAAGACAAAATAATGTCTTCTTTGTTATGAAAGCGGAAAAAAATAAAGAAAGAATCTTTTCATTTGACAAGCTAAATATTTACAGTGTTCTATTAACTCAAACTACTGCTGTTAAGTTTATGGGGAACGAGCAACAGAGAAGTTGGTCTGTGTTGGCAGTTGATTGTCATCCCACAGTTTTCTATACACTTCACAGATATAATAATTTTCCCTGCAACTACCAGTGACAGATTTGTTTGAGTTTGGAAATTATAAATACTTGCAGCTCGGTATATTTTTCCACACTCCTATAAAAGTGACACGTAATGGCAACAAATAAAGCTATAAACAAGTCTGGAAGAATATCATAAACTAGTAATATCCCCGAAGTTTCAAAATATGTCAAACATTTTGATCAAAAATGGCTTTTGGTGGGCATTTCCTTTAAAGTTTTGTTGCTCCCCACTCTTAACCATCCAATAGTATGGATTTGAATCCCAACTGTGTCCTGCTGATAGTACATAAGACCCTCAGATGGGAGCCAATGAAATTTCCATTCATTTAAATGCTCCTTTACATTGACATAATGGCATAGAAAGAGGTCTTATGTGCACAGGAGACTATTTACAGTTACAGCTCATAAGGAAGCCAAAATGTGCATAATAGAATATTAATTTCTTTCCTCTTTTTATATACCATGAACTTGAAAAACAAGAGAGAAGATTGGTTTTGAAAACTAGCTGCTTAAAATAAACATTTCGTATAAATCTTTGAAGAAGCAAAGTCTCAAATATTTCTTATTAAAAAGACTTGTATAATATGACCTTTTAAATTATATGGCTTTTAGATTTTTAAGCACTTAGGTATATTATATATGAAATCAGTGTATGTAATATTGAGAGGAGGAGATGACGACTTTTGTTACTTCTGATAGAAATTTATGTTAGTTGCTGCTGATAATTTCCAGTACCAAACGATTTAACAGACCCATCAAATCATCAGCAGCTATACTTAAAAAAAAGAAAAAAAAGGATAAAAAAAAGAAAAAAAAACCACAAATTTTCATATGAGCCACAAAACCCACAATAAACTTTCAGTTCATTGAATTCAAAAACATTGCTTTTACATTATTACAGAGAAGGAGGAATTCACAAATAAAAAATAAATGTTAACATATTTACCAAACTGCCTCAATGTCCCTTTTCTTTGGTGAATCAGGTACACATTACATTTTTACAGATATGGCATCAACTCTTGGGGTCTAAATAAGTACAGACAAAAAAGAAGTGAAAATGTGGATCCTAGGATTCACCTAGTAATTGGGTTCCTTTGTAAGAGACAGAAAACAGAAGGGAGGATTCCTTCCATTTTCTTACAACAGTCAGCAATGAAGTGTCTTAATGGGAAAGCTAAACTAAAACACTGCTGTTAAAAATTATGTTGATAGGACAACTTTACAATAAAGTGAAACACCCAATGGAATTAATAGCAATTTATCTAGCAAAATGCAAATGTATTTCTTCCATAACTACTACTGCTCTTTCATCTGATCACTCTTGACAGTACAGGCCCATCATAATACACATACCAACTGTCTAGTATCAGACAGAGAAAGACAGACTTGTAATTAGGGCTTTGAACAGGAATGTCTTTTGTCTACCTTTTGCAAACAGACAATGACAACCCAGAAGAGACTGCTTCTCTTACAGCATCACTGCGGAAAAACTGATTTTCAGTCTTGAGGGCACTAAGGTGATGAATATATATATAGCAAAACAGTAATTGCCTATAGTTAAAAAATAATGTTTTTAGTTTTTTATTAGAAAAATCTTATAACATTTAAGCAAATTTTCTTTAAAAAAGTAAGAGAATGCTTACATATTTGCATAAGTATGGTAAATTATTGTTTTGTGGTTTGTTGTGTTTTTTGTCTGTTTGTTTTGCTTTGTTTTTTAAAAGTTCTTAGCATACGAGATAACAAAAAAGACTTAAGAAGTGACCTAATAATGTCCTACATCTGTGTAAGTTTCAAGAACTACTTGTCTTAATGGAAAACAAAACAAAACAAAACAACAGAAAAACTTGTCTGGAGTTCATTCTAATCAGATATGAGTGATGCTGCTAAAGGAGGCAGTGGGAAAAAGCTGTTGGAATGATACTGGTGCTGTCTTTTAACTTTCCGGTATATGTTCTGGACCCAGAAAGGAAATAATTTCTGAAAGGATGTGTTATACACTTGTAGCAGCACAAATAATGTGTGCAATAATGCTGACAATCCTGCAAACCATAGGACCTACTGAGTATATGCAAAGTGGGTGGGATAATTTGGCATTGTCTGGATTAGACATGATAGATGCTTGGTACTTATAGGAGGTCTCATCCCGTATCACAGAATGAGCTGTTAGACATAGGCTGTTCCAGACACTGGATGGGATGTGTCTAACTAGAAATGTTGTCCCCTTTCTAAGGTTCCCATCCCACAGGACAAATACAAAATAGAATACTGAAAAATAAAGAATATTAAAAAAAATACTCAGGAGTCTCCCTCATTTATTATGTTTGTGACTGACACTTCTTATATGGAAGTACAGAAAAAAAACACAACCACAGTCTCTTCATCAATTACCCCCACAGATGGACTTGGAGAATACAATTCCACCTGAAGCTTACAGACAACTTTTATTGCTTTCAGTTTTGAAAGGTATGTCAGCATTTAAATAGAGTATAAGTAAACAAAAAGAAACAAATTATTTTTGTACCAAAAATTCTTACTCAAAACAATGTGAAACATAAATTATCAACTATACTGAGTAGTAAAACAAACTTTTCTACCAGATACATTAAAGAAGTCACTGATTTACCATCATATAATCTAAGGAGGCATCTGGGATTTTCTACTCTATTATTCTTCATTGGTTTCAAACAACAGCAACCTTACTGTTGCTTGTCATTCAGTAAATTAAATGTTATTTAGTGTGATTAACTATTAAGTTAAAAAATATATGTATCAAAGATATTTGTCATGAAGATGTACACAGAACACACAAAGTCATTGAGACACCTGTTAATGATACCAGTTCTTTTTCTCAGCAGATGGATGAAGCACATGGATAACTTGTTTTCTTCACACTTTTCCTACTAATCAGTAATTATCAGTAGCAATATCAATGTCTATCCTTGAAACATATATAGAGTGATTTTTTATTTATTTATTTTTATTTTTTCCTTTTCAATTAGGCACTTTTCCTTCTTCATCAGACTAGGCTTTTACCACTTCCCAGAAGTATGTAGCACATAAACAAGCACATGTAGATGTATAGAATTATGTGGACCTATATTTTTCATACTGCACAAATAAAATTAGGCTAAATATTTCCTTAGGAAAAGGCATTAATGATCTTATTCTGTAAGATGGGTTTGTTATATGGAAGTCTTATCTGAGCCAGTGTTCAGAAATATTTGCCATCACATATGTCACAATAGAGGTTGTGCTTGAAACATCCCCACTGTGAAGATTCCAAAATGTTCTATTTGTCCTCATTTTATTATGGCTTTCTCTATTGCATTCTGTATTCAATTTCAGCAAGTCAAGCTGCTAAGCCATACAAGATTGCTGAAGTTGATGAGAAGCAAATGCACAATCTGCTTTACCTGTTTAGCTTTGAGGACTCCAGCTTCGTAGAATAGAATCACAGAATCACAGAATATCCTGAATTGGAAGGGACTTACAAGGATCAGCGAGTCCAACTCCTGGCTCCACACAGGATCAACCAAAAATCAAACTATATGTCTGAGAGCATTGTCCAAATGCTTCTTGAACTCTGGCAGACTTGTTGCCATGACCACTTCCCCAGGGATCCTGTTCCTAGGGAGTGCCTGGGCACCCTCTCAGTGAAGAACCTTTTCCTGATATCCAACCTAAACCTCCCCTGACGCAGCTTCATGCCATTCCCTCAGGTTCTATTGCTGGTCACCAGAGAGAAGAGATCAGTGCCTGCCTAACCAGTCCCCTTCATGAGGAAGGTGTAGGTCATGATGAGGTCTCCTCTCAGTCTACTCTTCTCTGGACTGAACAAACCAAGTGACTTCAGTCATGCCTCACGTCTTGCCCTCTAGACCTTTCACCATCTTTGTAGTCCTCCTTTGGACACTGTTTTATGTCCTTCTTATAATGTGGCACCAAGAATTGCACACAATAATTGAGGTCAGGCCACATCAGAGCAGAATAGAGAGGGACAATCACTTCCCTCAACTGCTCAGCAATGCTATGCCTGATACACATCAAATGCACCCCAGATACAACTTCCTAGCTGTAGGGTGGTAACAAACAAGTGGAGTCACAGAAATGTTATAAAACAGTCATGACTATCTCTGATCATCCAAAAGAATAAAATGGTCTTGGGAAATTTCAGAGAAACATCATTCAAGCAGGTGGCACCAGGTCTGCTGATGAACCAGAACACAAAGCTTCTTGTGTAGATGAAGCTATGCCAATGGAAGTACACAAACTGTAGGAGGCAGGATGAATGTGCCAGTAATTCCTTCTCTCCATCCATGTTTCATCCACTGGAGAGGGGTCTTTCAACAACACTTATACTACTATGTGTATAGGTTTGGAAGAATCACTGTATAAGCAAGTTCTCAACAAAACAGGACTACTACCAGAAAGGTTACTGTACTAACTGTAATCATTCCAGAGAAAGACTGGTGCCCAATGTGACCAACCCCCCCCCCCACACACACACAAAACAAACAAACAAACAAAAAAACCACTTGTAGTGGTTAATGGATAAACAGAGAATATATTTTGATATATATGAAGCAAATTACATATTAAACTCTGAATATAATAACCACATGTTTCTGCTGTGTGTAGCTGAGGAATACTAAGTTCAGATTTTGGTTCATTATCACTGACAGCACTGATACCAGAATGCAGACGTGAGTTGGAGAGACCTACTTCAGTATGGAGCTGAGATGGCTGAAGCCACCGTAATTTAAGAAATAATTATATGAATGAATATATTTTATTTTATTTTATTTTATTTTATTTTATTTTATTTTATTTTATTTTATTTTATTTATTTTATTTTATTTTATTTTATTTTATTTTATTATTTTATTTTATTTTATTTTATTTTATTTTATTTTATTTTATTTATTTTATTTTTTATTTTATTATTTTTATTATATATGTGTGTATATATATATATATATATATTTCCCTTATATCTTTTTCATGAGGAGCATCTTCTTAAAGAAGTCTTTGCTTCCCTAGCTCTCAGACTTGGTGTAAATGGCAAGGTCTTGGTAGCAAGGGGGCTGCAAAGGGGGATGTGGGAACAGGCAGAGGGTTGTCCCACGCCAATCACAGATGTTTCCGGGCAGCTCTGCAATAAACCCACCACTGGACAAAGCTGAGCCCATCAGTCATGTCTGTGGTACCTCTGAGAAAACATGTTCATAGAATCACAGAATCATAGAATCATGGAATCATAAAATCATAGAATCATAGAATCATAGAATCATAGAATGGTTTGGATTGGAAGCGACCTTAAAAATCATATAGTTCCAACCCCCCTGCCATGGGCAGGGACACTTCCCACTAGATCAATGGCCCAATGCCCCATCCTACCTGCCCTTAAACACTTCCAGGGAAGGGACATCCACAACTTCTCTGGGTAATCTGTTCCAGTGTCTCACCACCCTCAGAGTAAAGAATTTCTACCTTATATCTAATCTAAATCTACCCTCTTTTAGTTTAAAACCATTCCCCAACAAACACCCCCCAACAAAGAGTCCCCCCCAGCTTTTCTGAAGGCCCCCTTTAGGTATTGGAAGGCTTCTATAAGGTCACCCCAGAGTCTTCTCTTCTCCATGCTGAACAACCCCAATTCTCTTAGCCTGTCTTTGTATGAGAGTTGTTCCAGGCCTTTTACCATTCTTATTGAATCACCTCCCTCAGCTTGCTGATCATGGTTCTTTTGATGCAGTCCAGGCTACAGCTGGCTTCCTGGGCTGCATGTTGATGAAGTCTTGATCTTTTACAATACAGAAACAGTGTTTTAATAAATTCTAGTCAGGTCTATTCAAGATGACCACCCAAAACCAGACTGTGATTTAAAGCTTTGCTCTGTGTTTTTCTTAATGTCAGTCCTTTGTAATCTGGGCAAACAAATCCTATCACTGCATGACTTGGCAAGCATGTTCAACAGACAACATGCTTTTTTGCTCTTTGTACCTGTGCAGGGCAGCTGATTTCAGGTAGGGTTACTTTCACTCATTTATTATTATTAATAATAATATCATCATCATCGTTATTTATTTATTTATTATTTAATGTGAGTGCTTCTTATGATTTGTGATTACTTAGAATTCCAGCCTGGTACTTCAGTGATACAGTCAACAGGATGTGGCTGATACAGGAACCAGCTATTTTTAGGTAAAACTCCTGAAGTGGGATTTAATTTAAAGTCTTTTATGCATTTTTATTTCTCAAGCTGCTTGCCAGGCTTGAATGATACATGATTAATAATTGAGCACATCATATTTATACATTCCCTTGCAATAGATCCATGAAAAGAAAAAAGAAAATGAAGGGGAGGGAAAAAAAAAAAAAAAAGGATTAGCAGCTTGGGATACCAAAAGGCAAAAAATGTGTTTCCATGTTTCCTTCCTTCCTGAAAGGAAGAGATGAGCTGGTAGTGATGATAATTTATCTGTCAATCAATCTTTATTTAGTCTTGATATATTAATTTCTACATTCCCCCATTTTCATATATGATCCTTTCTCTCCTGATCAAGAGAACTAATAGCAAGATTGTTCTGACTACATTAAGATTAAAACTAGATAGTTTATTTCTCTTAAAATATGGGCTAAGTAGTGATGCTATGAGACTTAAGGTCAATACAAGGTATTCTTTTCCTAGATAGACTGTGTAGTTAGCCATATGGCCCAATGTCTTTACACGTGATGAGAGAAATGTCACTTCCACATTTTTTTTCCCATGTGACAATTGTTTGTACTTTCAACCAGATCAAAATAAAACTATCAATCGACTTCATTACAATATCTTATGAATTTAACATTTGAAAGTTTCAATTACACTGCTTCAGAGTGCTAGTGCTAATGATCTACTTGTGACATCTTGAAGTAGTCAGCACACTTACCTTTCTTCTCAGTATGAACTACAGATAATGCATTGTTTATAATTATTTTAAGTTCATAAATCACTAAACTCTTCCTTTTGGAGCTTAGAATGTACTGCAGAAAAGGTTATGATGATAATCTTGTTTTTCAATTATCCTTAAAAGATTCTTCTTGGGTTGTAGGAACCATCATGTAAAAAATTGAAAATCTTGAAACAAGACTTTACTGTTGAGAAATTTTGCCATGGCCATGTTTCTATCCCTGCTGCCAGTTCAAAGCCTATGAAATCTCTGTGTTCGTAATTTCTTCATCATTCAATGGATTCCAGCTAGTTCCTTATTCTGTGTTCAGTCATACCTACATGCTTTTCAGAGATAGGCAAAATAAATCTCATGGAATAGTATGTTCATTCAATAATGTGCCTAAAGATTATTTCATTCCTTACCAGCTGTTAGCTTCAGTTCTGAAATATATAAAGATTTAGAGTCATTCACACAAGCCTGTTCATAAAACTTTTCTACTGTTTCTGTAGACTTTAGCTTTTAATCTCTATTACCTCTACCACTGTCCAGTTTCACTTTGAAATTTTCTATGTATCTTCCAGTCAGTGGGAACTTCACTGGACTTCCATGGCTTCTCAGATATGAGGGATAGTGTCTTAGCAACTACATCTACCAGTTTCCACAGGACCTGCAGATCTATCTCATGGTCCCACGGACTTATGCACCTTCAGGTTCCTTAGCTGGTCTCAAACTTGATCTTCTACAATGGTCAGTTTATGTTATTAAGAAAGGTCAGAGAATGCTGGTAAGAAAAAGGAGAAGTGAACAGAAAAATAAGAAACAACCAGGGAAACACCAAGGTCAGAAGAGGAGGAGGTGCTCCATTACAGAGCAGATATATCCCTGCAGCTCATGTGGACCCCGCACTGCAGTAGAGGAAAAGAGTGAGAAGTAAGGAGTGTCAGAGTAAAACTGCTGTATACTGACAGTAACTCCCCACCAGCAGCTTCATACTGTTAGTCTGTCAAAGGACTGAACGTAACCTGCAGCAATAACAAGGAGAAAGGAGAGGAATTTGGAATGAAGTTGAAACTGGGAAAATTTGAAAGAAACGTGTTTTCCCTAAGTATGTAAATGTTTGTTCCTTATTTTTTTTTCCTTTTTCTTCCCAATACCCAAATCAGTAATTACGTATTAATTTTTATTGTCAATAGATTAGTTTTCCCCAAATCAACTCTGTTTTACCCACAACGGTAATTGGTAAGTGATCTTCATGTCTCTGTCTTGAATCGCAAGCTTTCTCATTCCTGTACTTCCTATCTTTGCCCCCATCCCACTGACCAGGGAGATTGAGCAAGTGGCTGTATTCACAGTTCTCCTTGTTGTTCTAGAAAAGAGAAGTGAGAAAAAATAATTAAAAAGAAAAACTTTCAGTTTTCTCACAAATTCTCAGTTACAGAATGCATGGGATGATGCAGGACTGACTTTTATTTAATTTCAACAAAACCCTTTTTGGTTACGTCTAAGGTTTTTGGTAAATGTTCTTGAGTGAAGGGTTAGATCTCAGAGGTAGGTGACTCAAAGCCATAAGTTATGTGTGAAACACTTTCTAAACTATGTCTTCCTGGCTGGTTCATTCCAGGTTAGAACAAAACCCAAAATCTAGTCAATGTTTAAGTGGTTCATGATTTTGCATTCAAGTGAGATCTCAAATTGATCTAATCCCTATCCTATCAGCAGCCAAAGAACAGGAAACGTCTTTCATTGATATAAGAGTTTAGGACCATTCAGCTCTAAGTCACACAATTAGAAAGTCTCTTAGGTTTTGCGTTCTTGTTTTCTTCAATTCAGTTACAACTACTTTGGAAAAACACTCCTCTTTATCATGCTACAATATCTCTAAAATTTCTCAAGAGAGTTTCTGATGTTAAAATGGAAAAAAAGACATAGCTAATAGAGATTGGTCAACAAACTGATCATATATCAAATGCAGACATCATAAACAACAATCACAGATGCACTCTTAATAACATTAATAACATTAATAACATCCAGAAATTCTGGCTATGTACTGGGTTGACTACTTCAAGGGAGCTAGTGGTTCTCTTATCACTGCTCATCACTGACTTGACAAGAATGATGTTTCTTTTTCTTTTCCTTCTCTGTGTTGCTTTTCTTCAGTATGATTTGTTATTGGGTCCTCTGAATATTTATTTATTAATGTATTTTTTATTGCAGTTCTCTTTTGGGAATAAAATGAAAAGTGAAGAAGAAGCTTTTTATGTGTCTCTTGACTACGAATATTTGTTCCAAAATGGAAATGCATAAGGCTATTTGGCATGGGAAGGTGAGATGAGAAGACAGACACTGTCAAGTCAGAGAGAGAAATTAAGACAATTTTTGCTTAAAGCACTGCCTTTTAAATTGAGAGAGCAATAGTATTAGAATTGCCTAGAAGTCTTTCAAGGACTAAGATTTGGATAGAAGGGAGCTCCAAAGTCAGCTAGAGGCTGGCACTTTTTATCAGGGAGGGAATCAATATAACACCATACCTTCAATAATTGTTATCAGAAGAGGAAAGATGAATGATATTTCAAGTATTTCAAATAATACAGTGACCAACTTAAACAGCTGCTTAGCCCTCAGAAATACTACTAGCTGAGAAAAGGCACTTAAAAGAAATAGGAAACTATTTATTTAGAATTTAGTCTTGAAAACACAAATTCTGATGTCTTTGAGTGCTTATATACATAGACCACAATTTTTCCTCTGTTAGGCAAGGGACTTCAGAAATGAGAAGAGAGATTTTTTTTTTTTTTTAGCTGCTAAGAGTTTTTTTTTCAGTGTTAAATTCTCTTCTTATAAATTGTTCTGATGGTGATTTTGTAGTGTTAGATGGCAGACTTCGTGAGTTGCCTCCCATACTGCTGTATCATGAGGTTCAACTTTTCTTCAGATCCATTCTGAGCAGTGAAAATGATGGTGTTAAATAGCATGAGGGAAATGACTAAAATGGCCTAATACAGCCAAGGGTAAAAACATATAAAAAAGAAATGAGTAAAAAGATTGATAGTTGTGCAGTGAAGGGAAAATGAAGTAGAAGATAGGGGAAAATCTCATAGCAATAAACCTATTACAAATGGTTTGGAACAGAATTAAAATGAAAAACAAAATACGGAGGTAATTAGATTGACAACTACTGCTTCTGTCCTGAGATCTTTACTTGACCCAGTGCTGTAGTTCTTGTTAAGCTATGAAATGTGCAAAAAGAAGACAGATATAAAGAGAATGTTGTCTTCATCACTTGCTAAATTCTGCATGGCAAAAAGAAGAGAAATTAAGACATAAAACACTACATGCTACTAAGAAACTCAACCTAAGTAAATTGAACCATTTAAATCTCTGTAAACATCACATCTCAAGTTATTTTAGTGTATGTTAAATTAGTAATTACACCATCCAATTAAATGTACTTTAAATGTACTCACTTAGGAGACAACTGTCTAACAATTTCTAAGTGTATTTTTATCTCCATGCATCAATGTGTGATTTCTTTTTACTGAACTATAAAGTCATTTGTGGCTTTCCTTTGTGTAAAAGAGACAATTCAGAAGAGGTTCAATAGGAGAAAAATAAAACGTTAAGTGGTATAACAGAAAATGGTTTGAAAGACTGAAATTGTTCACTTTTTTACCTTTTTTTTTTTTTTTTTTTTTTTTTTACTTTTTTATTTTAATGCAGGAATGAGTTTCAAACCAAACAAGAGCAGGTGCAAAGACCTTGCCAAAACTGATGTGGATCCTAAAAGATCATAGGTTGACTGGGAGACTGAAAAAGTTTATGAAAAGTTTATGGAAGAGAAATCCACTGTGGGTTACAAATATATAGACACATGTAGAGTCAGATTTTTGAAGTGAAAGTAAGTGAAGGCTGAAATTAGCATTAAGCAGAAGGGTTTTAAACTTGTTCTGCTCTTCCTTCTTCCATGTCATTCTCTTCTGGATGCTGCACACAGCAGATAGATACACCATGCAGCTTGGTCTTTGACTTGAGCCTGAACAGGTGTTAAAATTATTAAGTTCTATAAGTGATTTCACCCACTGATGTCTCCAAGTGAAACTGTAGATGAATTCTCAGAGCCATTTAACTGTATTAACTTTATAAATTCTGAATAACTACTCTGCAGTAGTAGTTCTTAAGATTATTCTTGTATAGTCTGAAAACTTCTTTTCTATTGCTCTGAGTTTTGAAATGGAGATTTATTCAGTTATTGTATTCTTGAGGTATCAACCCAAACTTTTAGTCTTAGAGCAACCATATTTCCTTCTGCCTGTCTGATTTGACAAGGTTTTCCACCCCTGTTATTCCTACCACTCTCAGGTTCTTAAAGATTTTGTTTTATATTCACTTTTATTTCATTATTTACATTTTGTTTATATTTTATATTTTAAAGATTTGCCAATTCCCAGAAAATTTCCACAGGTTGAAAAAAAAGAAAAAAAAAAGACACACACACTGTTTTAAGATAAAAGTTTTATCTTCAAAGTTTTGTCTCTCATTAGTGATCATTCTTCTGCACATGACTTCTTAAAGGATATCCTTGTCCAACACTTAACTCTTGCTAGTCATATACATCCAGCTAGGTATTCTGCCAAGATTTTGGTCTTGAATGGATTCTAGAAAATTTTGCATGTGGATACAAGATAAACCAAGAATTTGCTCAAAAAAGGAAATCTGGCTAAGCTGCTCTAGTGGACACAGTCATAATCTTAAACTTTTATGCACAGGGATGCAATAGCAATTCCATCATTATAAAACTTTTTTTGTGTAACCATGCAAGTCTATCAATCTCTCAAATTAATTTCTCACATGGCAATTTTTTCTTTATGTAATATTTTTCCTATACCTTGACAGGCTGACGTAACACAAAGCTTTCCATTGAATAAGATCATGAACTGTATTTGGTTCTTTTCCAGGATGCTAAATTTGACTTTAGTTTCCAATTTGGCTACACAGTGCTTTGTCATTGGCCATATACCACTTCTTTATTTTTCTTTCTTAATACTGTTTCCTATTAATAATAACGATGACTTACACTTATATAGTCCTCTGGTAAGCAGGCCTAATGTACTTTAAAAATGATACATTAAAATCACTTTATCCTGCACTGAATTTCATCCACATCTCAGCTGAAAAAGGTGTTTGTGGTTTAACCCCAGCATCACCATACAGCTGCTTGCTCACTCTCCCTAGGTGGGATGGAGGAGAGAATTGGAAGGGCACAAGTGCAAGAGCTCATGAGTTGGGATAAAGACAGCTTACTAGGCAAAAGCTGTGCTCATAGGCAAAGCAAAACAAGGAATTTATTCACTACTTCCCACAGCCAGGCAGATGTTCATCCATTTACAGGAAAGCAGAACTCATCACACATAACAGTTTCTTGGGAAGACGAACACTTATCACTCTGAACAATTCCCCGCCACTCCTCCCCTCCCCCCCTTATTCCTTTTTTACTCAAGCTTTTGTTGCTGAGCATGATGCCATTTGCTATAGGATGTCTTTTTAGTCAGTCTGTGTTAACTGTCTTGGCTGTATCCGCTCCAAACTTCTTGTGCACCCCCAGCCTCCTCACTGTCAGGGCAGCAAGAGAAGTAGAAAAGTCCTTGGCTCTGTGTAAGCACTACTCTGCCACAACTGAAAACATCAGTGTGTTATACCCCTACTTTCAACAAAAATCTGAAACACAGCATTATGTGAACCTCTGTGAAGAAAATTAACTCTATCCCAGCGAAAACCGTGACAAAAGGATAACTACCTAGTTATTCTGCAGCACCTTCTCAGTAGTTTAAAACAGAAGAGATCAAAATGCATGAATAAATTCTCAAATATACACAATCTAAGTAGCTAAATTAATGTTTGGGTGCTGTCTTTACTCTTGCAAAGAGCAACAAAGTTAATATATATATTAGTCATAACTAGTCAGAAACTTTCATTTTATTTGAAATTTTATTTTTTATGGTTTGAAATTTATTAAACAGATTGTTGTTTAAAAGTGAACATTGCTCATAAAATAACATTCTTACTGCTTTAAGGTTAAAAAATGGTTATGGTATTAAGAAACTGCCTTATGGTAACTCTGAAAATACTAACTTACTCTGGCAAGAATGGCACAGTGCTAATTCCAAAACTAACACAGCTTTCAACATTCATCATTAGAGTGGCGGGCATAGCTTGTTTCCATCAACATCTCTGTAATTCTAAGACCAGAATAATTAGATATTTATATAATACTAAATTAATTCCTAGCCGTGGGTCATACATGTAATACCTGTGTAATTGTATAAAATTACATCATCTTCATTGACAGCACTCAGCTGCATTTCCATATATAATGGAAACTCAGAGTTTCATATTAGCTTTCTTATTTCTAATTGGGGAATAATACAAATCAGTTGTAATATCAGCATACTATTAACAAAACTCAATGATGTTCACTGTCTGAAAAAGTATCTATCTTAAAAAAAAAAACACAAACATACATAACGCTAAAATATCAGTTTCTTAAAATTACTCAATATTTCAAATTCAAAGAGAAAAAAATACTACTTAAAAAAAGAACATCTAGACAATTTACAGAAAACAATTTCTTTCTGCTTTGTGCAATGCTATGACGTAACAGAACTTATCCATTAACTGCTCTAAATTTATTGTTTATTTCTGTATCTATCTACATATTACAGCTAGACTAGAAATGGTTCAGTGAACACAGTTGCAGTAAGTGGTCAAGGCTTTTCTCAGTCTTTATCTATCTTCACAACTCCATTAGCTCAAAGCTCTCTATCCACAGAGTGTTCTTTTCCTTTTAGCACTGATTTACCAAATGTTACTCTCTTATTAGACACTTTTAGGAGCAGATTAGACAAACAGTCTTCAGAAAGGTTGTTGTATAAGTCATTTTGTACTGGAGCAGAGGAATGAACTCAATGACTCTCAAGGTCTCTTCATTCTACCTTCTAGGCTTTCAAAAAAATTAACAGAGAAGTCAAATGTTAAAGATGACTGGGAAGACTCTGGTCATGAACTAATGCCATGTGATATCAATGTCAACTTTTTCTATCAACTGTAAATGGTATATGATTAAGGGAAACAACACTGGTTATTCTGATCCAAATTTTTTACATTAATTTATATCTGTTATCATTCTGGCAAAAATTGTCAAAGAGATTAGGATAATAGATATTACAAATACCTTTAAAATATATTTGGATGCATACATATATTACAGAGTATCAGAGAGCAATGTGTAAACTAAGTTGTCAAATGTGTTTTGAAAGCTATGTTTATAGCCCAGAGAAGCTCAGTGATTTGTTGAAGGGCAGACATCTGGATCATTATAGTATCTGTATGGAGAAAAAATAGACAGTTGATTTCACAGCCATTTTTGACCTCTCTGAATAATTTCAGTCTGACTCTGCAAAAACTCTTCACCAAGCAGACAACAGTATTGTACCCATGTTGTTTATTATCGGCAGTCAATGTATGGCTGCTGAATAAGTAATTCAGTCCTTCCAGAACTGATATTTAGATCTGGCATCTGTTTTTCTTGGCTTCTTTCTCTGCTGACTCTGCCAGCTTCTTAAGGTACTTCTCTTTCCTTCTTTTACATGCATAGCTATTTTTCCTTTGCCTCTCAGTTTTCTACTGCTAGCAACGCATTAAGCGGTCTGCCTTTTTTTTTTTTTTTTTTTTTTTTGGTGATTGCATTTTTCAGCTGTAGTGTGAAACCCATTCTATAATTCCAATTAGGATGTTTCAAGTTTCAGCACATTGTCTGGTGTTGGTTCCCCCCTGCCATTGCTTCAGACACAAAGGGCTGTGAGACAAAATACAGGAAGGTCTGAATTCACTGTAAGAGGTGCAAGACTTGGGAGGAAAAAAATCTCACAGTTACCCCAAGCGCAAATTCCTTAAATATGTGGGTAAAAAAAAAAAAAAAAAAAGTGTTAGGACACCATAACAGACATTAAAAACCTGCAGTTTCAATGCTAGATGGACTGCAGAGGCATCAAAATACTTATTTTAAATAGTATTCATGTCTCTAAGGAGGAACATATGTTTTCAATAAGATTTTCACAGCCACCTAATCAGCTCCTTCTCTTTAATTTAAAGAAAGTGCCATTTCACCTGCCTGTATCTTGAGAACCTAAATAGTTATCAAACTCAGACCAACCAGCTATCTATGAATCTATAGGCAGCACTGAATCTAACCATCACACAGTAAAATATGAGATAACAGAGCTCACAATGCAGTGTTATACTGCTTAAAACTACACAGAATCAATTAATCTCCTCTGTAACCTACCCAGCTTCAGGCATAGTAGTTGAAAATGTAAAGGCACTGAAGATGGTCAGTCAGAGACAAAAAACAGGACTACAGGACCTTCAGCTCCAAGATGAAGGGTATTTTTAATAGTAATTCCGGGTATTTTTAATATTAATCCAGAGCTCTAATTATGCTGCCTGACAAATAAATAAATGAATAAAAACAACAACAACAAACAACACTCAATAACTAGTTAAGGTCATTAAAATGTGTATATTCCAGACACCATGTGGAACAACACTAATCATACGGCAGCTGTAGTCACTGTTTCCTTTAGTAGTAGCAAGCAAAACATTTGCATGCAATGTAAACAGAAAGAGAAGACAGTTCAAAATGAAGTCCTTGGAAATGGAAAACAGAAGAAGAATTGGTAATGATGACCATTATGACCAACATTTTCTACACAGATGTACATGCAGGTGGCTCACAGACATAAGTAGAAGCCACTTTTTTTTTTTTTTTTTGGGGGGGGGGGGGGGGGGGGGGTTGAAGAGGGCTAAAGTACTGATTTCCATAATAATGACAGGATGGAACAGAATTTCTTGAGGCAGCTATTTTGCTGTGTTCCTGTGTAATGATTATTCCAACTCTGTTAAGCCATTGTCGTCACCTGTGGCAACAAAAAAAGCACTTTTAGAAAAATGAGATCTTAAGAGACTTAAGAGACTAAACTTGTATTCTTACCTCAGCAACAATTCTTTTTTGCATGTCTGTTGCACTTCAACTTTGAACAATGTGGCCATAAATTCCAACATTTCATAAAACTTTTAATGATCATTACAATATGCCTTTAGAGAAAAGTGAAACAGAAAAAGGTTGATAAGAGAAGAGAATCAAGCCAGCACATGGGTCATTTGACTTGACAGACTTAAGAATTGTCTTCCAAGATGGTAGTTAAATACAACAGTTAATCCCTGACAGCATATCTCAGCAAAATCTCTCAGAGTTTATATGTCCCTTTTAAGAGAAATATTAAAAAGCATGTCATTATTTCTTCTCTCCAAAAGAGTTATTTGCTTACTATTACTGATTATGAACAATACTAGTAGCATTTCAAATGCTAGCAAGACATTTATTTTATTTTCTAACACCACCTTTTCCTATTTTTGTTACTGGATATGATAGTACAAAAAATGAAGTAGGTAAAAATAATACACAGAGAATTCTCTTTGAGAAGCCAAATCATATTCAGACAAATGTTCACCAAAGAAATATATTTGAATTCAGGAGCGGATTGCTATTCTCTTCAAATATATATATATATATATATATGTTTGTCTTACATATATTTCCACTACTCTTGCAATTCCATAAACTATGTACAGAAATTAAATTATCCCTTAATAGACAGTATACTGATAAGAAGGGGACATTAATCATCATTCTCTTGCTATTTCCATGTTGTGACTTCTTTATTATGATCTTTGTAACTCCACCACCATTGTTATTTATTAAATAACAAATAATTAACAGTAAGACTCCGGTAAAACTGGCACTTTCACCACAGCTAATTTTCACAGACCAGAAACAATATTTATGAAAGTTACTGTGGTGGCTTTACCCAGCCGGGCAGCTGAGCTCCATCACAACTGCTCTCTCTCCCTCCTTAAAGGGGGAAAAATAGGATGGAAAGGGCTCAGGGGTTGAGATAAGGACAGGGAGATCACTCAACAATTATCGTCATGGGCCAAACAGACTCAAAATACGGGGATTAATAAAATTTATTACCTATTACTAACAATCCAGAGCAGTGAGAAACAAAGAAACAAAAAACACCTTACCCCCATCCACCTTCTTCCAACTCCTTCCCCCAAGTAGTGCAGGGGAACAGGTAATGGGGGCTGTGGTTCACAGTCACTCTCTGCCTCTGCTCCATGTCGGGTCCCTCCCACAGGATGCCATCCTTCCTGAACTGATCCTGCAGGGGCTGCCCACAGGCAGCAGCTCTTCAAGCACTGCTCCCACATGGCTCCGTATCACGGGGTCCATCCCCCAGGAGCAAACTGCTCCAGCACGGGTCCCCCACGGGCGGCAGCTCCCCCCAGACCCCCTGCTCCTGCGTGGGCTCCTCTCCACGGGCTGCAGCTCCGGCCCGGGGCCTGCTCCTGCGGGGGCTCTCCATGGGCCGCAGCCTCCTCCAGGCCACATCCACCTGCTCCACCGGGGGCTCCTCCACGGGCTGCAGCGTGGAGATCTGCTCCGTGTGGGACCCATGGGCTGCAGGGGGACAGCCTGCTCCACCAGGGGCCTCTGCACAGGCCGCAGGGGAACTGCTGCTCCAGAGCCTGAAGCACCTCCTGCTGCATTGACCTTGGGGTCTGCAGGGCTGGTTCTCACTTTTCACTGTCCCAGCAGCTGTTGGGTAGCAGTCTTTTTCCCCCTTTCTTAAATCTGCTCTCACAGAGGTGCAAACAACCTCGCTTATTAGCTCGAATCTGGCTAGCGGTGGTTCCCTCTGGATCCATCTGAAACTGGCCCTTATCTAACATGGGGCAGCTGCTGGATTCTTCTTACAGAGGCCACTTCTGCAGCCCCCTTGCTACCAAAACCTTGTCAGGTAAACCCAATATAGTTACATATTAAATATATAGATACGTTTAACGAACGACAGGTTTACATAGATATGCAAAGTTCACTCTGCCAATTCTCCATTTTTAATTGAAATGAGATAAGCAGTGCTCATTCAAAGCAAAGTCATTTCTTATAATGCCATCAACTTTAACTATTACAGCAATGGGTGGAATTATTTTCACCTGTAAAAAACATACTACACCTTGCTCTACACTATGACTAGGCTATTGTACATTATTATTTTTTACAGTTTACTAAGGACAAGTTTGCCAAACGGATTTTATGGTCTGTGATTCCCAAGTCCAGTCCTCAGCTATAAGTAATAACAACTTTTAGTCTAGTCAAATAACAGCAAATTACAAAACTCAGGGTCTCCTCCTTCCTTAATTGTTTAGAGTTTAGAGTGAAACCGTCACCTTCAAGACCCAGATTATTTTCAAGCTCTGCTTTCCTTCTATTATATGTGCCTTTTTACACAGTTGCAAAATTGCAACACTCGGGCTCAGTTGACATCACTGTAAGCAATGCCTGTTCTAATTTAATTTTATAGTTTGGATTTTGTGAGCACTCTGGATTTTGATAATATTGACTGCATGTGCTGGCATTTACTCAGACAGTATATGAGCCTATATATGACTGTGCATTAAGAAACAGAGATTATGTCAAAGTTCTGCTGAATTGCAGACATTTATAATCTTCCACATCACCTACCGGGTTCTTCTTTTTAATGATGGAAAATGCATCTTCTCTGTCATGGTACAAACACTGCTATTTTATATTTCATGTTACTGAAATCATATTGATTCACGTTACGCTACATGTCCCAGCTCTGAGGAATTCTATGTATTTTGTAAGTCACCAGATCTATAATGCATCTTCTCCATTCTTCCTATTCTATGTCTGACTTTTTTTCCTCTCAGTTACATAATGCTGAAAGATAAAACTGTTTCGACCTTTGGATTTGCATATTTTTAAGTTTAACTTTTTTTCTTTTTTTTTTTTTTTAATCGGTATTTTTGTGCTTTATCTGAATGATTACAGTTAAGCACAGCAAGTATGTTATTTATATTTTCCCTAGAGTTCTTGAAATTCAAAAAGCCCTACTGCAGCAATTAACTGTTATACTTTTCTTTCCACTTCTTGATAATTAGCTATCATTCCAAGATTTTTACCCAGAAAACAGGCCCTTATGACAAAACCCAAACTCTACCATGAATTCACAAAAACTTCCAGCCTCTGTCTGTCTGAAATTGTGAAGGATTATTCTACGCTCTTTTATGAAACAGGGAACATCATGAACCATAGGTAAAATAATAATTGTTTATTTGAAGCAACTGCCTAAAGATATTATAGTAATAGGATGCTGTCAGTTCTTCTTTTACTGCCTCCTACTTTCTGCTGTAAATGGAGTCCAGGTGGGCTATAAAATTCAGTATGGTATTTCCTGAACAGAATCGTAAACAGAAAAAGCAGGAGATTTGCTTAGCTGTTAGCAGAAATTTAAAATTCATTATTTTAACTAGTAATAAGCAGTTCAGTTTCTATAGATACATTTAATGTATTTATTGCAACAGAAGAAGCAAAATAATGAATTGGCTGCTGTACTTTGCCATGGTATCTTCTCCAGAAATGGCCACACGATATGCTCATACTTCCATAAACATATAGCAACTAAATTACTCTCCCTAGTAGAGCCTCCTATTGTCAATTTGACAGCTCTTATTGCACCTGCTAGTATCATTTTGGAGAAGTCCTTGGAATAGTCAACTGAGTTACCGTTTGAGGATCTATAGATCATATAATAGATCATATAGATCATAGAAGAATAGATCATATAGATCATAGAAGCTGGAACTAACACCTCACTAAAGATATTCAACCTAGTTACATATATTGACTCTCTCATATGCGTCTCTGGAGAAAATTTCTATTTATCATTGGTAGTGGATGGTGAAAAAATAAAATAAAAAAAAAGAAACACTAAAAAAAACCACACACACCACATTTCTCATTTCTTGAAGGAGATAATTTGGTTATTTTATATTAGCTTCACATTTAAATGGGGAAATAAAGTTCTAGAAGATATTCAGGCTTTGTGAGTGAGCATCCAAGGACCATATAATTAGGGTAGAAAATTGTGGTATTCTCAACCTGTAAAAGTTCAGAAATAATTTCTAATTTTAACAAACCCATTCTTCCCATTCCATCAAAACAATCAAAATTACGAAGAGTAGAAAAAATAAGTTTTGTTGGAAAACTGAGGTGTGATGAGTTTCAGCATTAAAAGACAAGTCAAGAAAACACCAAAACTACTTACTAATGGAGACTGAATGGCATTTCTGTGATAATTTAGTCTGATCTTGGTGTAGAAAACTTCCTTAAATTAATTCTTGTTTAAATTAATCCATATATATTGTTAAGAAAACCAAATAATCTAATTTTGATTACAAAATAGCTAGTGACTATATATTTCTGCTAAATTGCTCTAGTGTTTAAGGAAGTCACACTCCAGTGTCTAAAACCTCTTGCATTTACAGGATATATATGTCTAATTTTATGTTTCAAGGTATTGGGTTTCCTAGCACATCATTTGATTTATAAGGAGCTCTCTGTGAAGAAATTGAGGAAGTTTCTAAGATCCAAGACATTAAGAATTAATAAATATGTATATTAATAGAGCTCTCAATTACATTAGAAAAATAATCTATTCAAAATAGAAGAGAAAAAGTTATATGTCTTACACATAGCAAGAACTTTTAAGTAAGTGGCAGCTTACTTAATAGTTTTACTAAACACTTACTAAACACGCTGTTTTAGTGTGAACAGCTTTATTTGATGCTTCACTTAAAAACATGATCATAGATCAAACTAAAGGTATGAGAGAAATGAATAACTAGCAGAATCCACGTGAAAAAAGTTTTTTTGTTTGTTTTCCTTAGTAAACATATATGACATGCCCACTTCAAGACATTTGTAGTTTATCTGTATTTTGCAGGTGTAAAAAGGTTGATTGTAATCCATAGTATTTGGGAGCTAACATACACCTGGCTACATATGTGTCCTAAACTTGTCCTAAATTTCCATCTAGGACTAATAAAACTTAAGTGGTTTATTATATACCATCTATTGAGAGAGAGTACTTATATGTGTATTCTCTGTCAACTGGCTTCTTAAGTTATGCTTATTGACCGCAGTCTCTCATTCCCATTAGCCTATTGCCATAGCAGGCTAACAGGCTAAAGGGGTTATCCAAGGTCTTCAAGAAATGAATGGTCACAGTACTATTTTCAGCTATAGTTCTTGATTACTAATGCAGTTAGACATACTGCAAAGAAGCAGTACTAAAATAAAATAAAATTCATTTAAACTAGTAGTATTACAAAGTTCAGGTCACCCAGTGAATAGATGGCAGATTCTCATAATTTCAGTTGCCATAGAGAGACTTGTATATGGATGTATTTCAAGGAAACAATACAGATAAATCCATATGTAGGTTATGCATGTGAATACATACATATCAGTCAACAAGCAAGTATAGCCTATAGTGTCATTATACTTTTACTGACATTGAGAAGGAACACTATTCTCACAATGGTTTCTCCAAAGTCAACAGTCAGTTGTGGATCAAAACAACATATAGCAAAAACTCAGGGATCTAATAAATTTTAGAAAACTTTTAAGGGGTTTGGCTCTGAAATGAAGGTTTCAGAGTATTATGCAATTCATATTAAAATATGATCCCTCATTCCAAGTACTCCAAATTAAAAATAAATAAAATAAAATAAATAAAATAAAAAGAAATAAATATAATCTCCTATGTCTGTTTCCACAGGCATTGTTCAAAAGAATCTTCATTTAGAATAACTCAAAAGATATGTATGATACTGCCTGGATTGGCAAACACAGTTACCTTCTGTCAACATTCCTTTTCCCTTTTAAGTAGTTTCTGTCATCTGAATGTGTGTTATATTACTCTCACTATGCAGTTTATGCATTGCCACTGGATGCCAAGGAATGGAAGGTCATTGGGTAAGTTCCCCAAAGTGCAGCATATGCTACAGTCATGAAAGCTTGAGCCTTGTCACCTACTATGAACACAAGCTGTTCCCAGCTAATGTGATATAATTTGCTGTTGTATGTACAATAAATATTAAAATGAGAACTGCAGTGTGAAATTAAGTGTCTGCCTGCTTCCTGAGAGATATTTGTACATTTGATAATGGACAGGCTTTAGCAAAGAATCCATCTGTAGTCATATTTTATTGAGAAATACTTGGAGAATTTAAGCTTAGAAATTAAATTAAATTAAAGCTTAAGAAATATGGTTTGCTGGAGGTGCTATTCAACCTTTTCTACAAAAATTTAACCTCACATGTAAATCAATGGGAGTCTTGTCATTGCCTTTAAAAGAAGTAAAATCACACCCTAGTTTAACAACCTCTTAGTTATTAGGCCATAAAGAATTCAAAACTGCTTTTCTTTTCATGCATAAAATACTCAGTAATCTACAAAATACCATTTTCCTGTATACTGTAGCCTTTTGACATAAATACTTGTATTTTAGAAGCAGCAACTGCAGCAGTTTAGATTAAATTACATACTTTCTTCTAGTGCTTCCAGTTTGCTCTCAACTATACAAGCTTTTATCAAAGTATATTTGTAGTGATCCTGACCAAGAGACCATTGGATGTCAATGAGTTAGTGATCCACATAACAGCTGACCTGAGTAGTCTCAAAGCTGTGCTGTTTTGCACTATGCTTCACACACAGTGTAGCCTTCATTCCTGTGTTGTGCTGCACTAATTCTTCGGTTGCAGAATTAAATCAGCCATCTCATTATAACAGAGGATCCTGCAGGCAGCTCCCACATGGTATCAATGATTATGACAGCTGCGTGGCCTTGCCTTTATCAAAAGGTGGATCAAAAAGTTCTTGTGAGAACATTCTTTCTGTCTGACAGCGGAAAATAATGAATAGAGTTGTTTTCTTGTGAGAAAACTATAATCGTTTAAAGACCAAAAAAAGGGAGATGTTTATACACGAACAGGATCTGGTGATAAAATCTACTTGGGATCTGTCCAACACTGCATGAAAGCATGGTTCCCAGCATTTGAAGGGACATAGAATTTACTCACTATTTATATTCTTCTTTCTTATTAAAACAGCTATTCTATTAGATCGTTTGCTGTTGGGCCTTTCTGATTGAGATCCAGAAAGAACACTGCACTGTCTCTCTCTTTCTCTCTCACACTCTTCCCTTTGCCTCAGTGCCTAACAATTTCTCAGGGCCATTCTCGACTCGATTTTCTGTATTCTGTTCTTCTTCAAACATAAACACATTTACAAAATTCTGTGAGGCTGATTAGCCCTTTTCCTCCAAGAAAGAAGTAAAGAATCCTATAGCTGCAGAGTTTGAGTTCTGAGGTCATTTACTGTCAGAGACGGTATTTTGAACCTGGGACTCTTTTCCCTCTCTGGAAAAAAGAAAGTACATTTCTACACTATCACTGGGTTGGTAGTAGAGATTATAACCTATCCTGACTGACAAATGCATCCTTGATTATAAATAAATAAATAAATAAATCATTTCAGGTGGAAGAAGTCTTGCAATCTAGAAGGTAACACTCTTCCAATAGTCAACAGAGAGGTGACTGATAAACAACATATTATGTATTCCAGCTTTAAATATATGTATATATAATATTATACATATATTTATATATATATTCACTGATGGTTTTTTTCCTGAAAGGCTCACTTTAGGTATAGAAGAGATAGCTGAAGTGTCTGTCTTCTGATTCCACCTGGATATACCCAATGCTTACTCCAGAAATGCAGAAATGTCTGCTTTTTAGCAATGGTAATGGCATTGCAAAATGTATAGCTGACAGAGTTTAGGAAGGCTGAAGAAATCACAGCTACAGCTGTGTAAATCTAATGGCAGAGTCTCCTATGTTAGTCTAGAACACCACTGAGAGGTTTTCTTGTTAAAAATAAATAAATAATAATAATTATTATTATTATTATTTAGAGAGCTTTAAAATTAATCATACTGATAGATGATTTCACTTGTATGAGAAAAGGCTTTTTCAGTACTATGAGAGGGGAAAAGCAGTAACAGTGCTGAACACAATAGTTCAGCATACACTGTTCTGCATCACAGTGGTGGAAGGACAGAAAGCTCCTAAAAATCTTTGATTGATGGAATCAATCTGATATGAGGAAACAAAAGACCGGACTGACATTTTTAGCTGTAGATAACCTCTTTAAAAGAACTGATTCTCCCCATTAAGAAACAGTCTTTGCTAACAAATGTGACTGGTTATGTTCAAGTATTAAGGGAGTAACACTGAAGCACCATATCTCCTTACTGAGAGCGTCCTGAGCAAGTAAAGTATTAAACGAACTACACTTTACAGACTGGGCCAAAAACTCTTGAATATATAAAGATTCCAGATTAAGCTACAATCAAATGGTACACTTTCCACTCAGTGAAATGACGATAGGCTTTAAAGAGGGATATCTGTCATCTAACAATCCAGTCCATGGCCACTCTAATGCTAATGACACTGAGTCCTTAATGAGGCCAATGCCCGTACAGGACTCATCTGGAGTGATGAAGGTCAGCTGCATCACTCTCAACATACCTCCTACCAGCACATAAGCCTGAGGGGAAAGACTAACGGCTCATCAGTGGCACCGATGTGCCTGCAGGAAAATGTTCCTCTGGTTATTTATGGTTGAATAAAGTCATTTACAGAACCTCAGTGGAGCCAAGGGGCCATAACTAGACTTGAGAATATATTTTCTTTTTTTTAAGCCTCACAGGAATTTCTGCTTACTGTTGCATACACTGCATTCATGAAATGCTTCCCTCAGAGAAAAAATGGTTTTATCCAAAGCCATCATTTAACAGAGATTTCTGGAGGGGGATTTCTGCAGAGGTTTCTGGAGGGGGATTTTCCACTAGAAAATCAGGGTGAAGTGTACAGCTGGCATATGTTCAGTATTAACCTAGCTATCTAGCTGGACCAAAAAGAAAACAGTAACTATAAAGGAGAACAGAATAAAAGAAACAAAGAAATAATGCCTTAAACAGTTAACAAAAGCATCTCTGGCAAACTTAAACTCCAATGGTAATTCTACTTGAGGCAACCTAATCTGATGTATACTAATGTATTTTTGAAACAATTTCCCTTCACAAAAAGAGATTCTGTATTTTCACTTTTGAGTAGATAGAAGCCAAAACAGTACATCAAAATTTCCTGTGTGGCAGAAGTACTCTTTAGTGATTGTTTCGACCACTGACTGAAAGGGATTTGTCTTTGATGACTGAGAACAGAAGTTAATAAGAAGAAAAGATTATGTGAACCTTGGGATGGACAAAGCTGAGATACTTCAGAGGATGTGCTGCAGAAACAAAATATAAGAAGAGAAAGAGTCAGCGTATTAATAAGATAGAGGTTTGGCAAGAAGCTGAAAGAAAAGTAAATGGTTAAATCTTAAGTATAGTCTTCCTGTTAGTAGTCCTTCCTGACACTCAATTGCATTTTCTATTCTATCTCTCTAAATACAATCCATTAGGGTTTCTCGATGTAGCTAAAGAATAGTCCTAGTACATGATTTAACATTACTCTTTAAAGAATGTGTTGTTTAACCTGCTTCCTGTTTTATCTTTTCATTGTTTGAACAATGCACAGTGATCTTCTACTGGAACACTTCATATAGGTAGGCCACTTCCTTCACACAGGTGCATTAACACTGATTTATTCCAATTATTTTCATATTATTTATCATACAGCAAAACAGAAGTTCAATTTTAATTTACTGTGTCTATAAAACATCTCTGGGAAATGTTATACTCAACCTTAATCATTCCTTTGATCAAGTGAATCACCATTTCCTCCAGGCAAGGCATCATCTGTATTATCATTCTCTGGAAAGTCAAAAGAGGTCCTGACACCTCTGCAATTTTGAATAAGCAAAGGGTTTTTTATCATGTTTTTCAAATTCTATAATCTAAAACTGTCAAATTCCTCTATTAGGTTCTATTAATTATAAATCCTCTGTGCCTAATAGAATAATGTAAATCCATAAATAAGATCATTTTGATTTTTCACTATATAATCACACTTCTTAGTCAGAAAATATTATACAGATTTACGGCTGCAGCATTGAATAAAGAAAAAACAAAACAAAACAAAACAACAACAACAACACAGCAATTTTCATAAACAGGATAAGTGATACCTCTGTGTGTATAGACACAGAACTAAGTATCAGTAATTATTTAACAAGTAACATAAATGCCCATGACAAACCCTTTCATAATCTCAAACAATCTTGCAGGTTATAGTGATTATAACTGGCTGATGTAGTTAGTTGCCAAGCCACTCTCTATCATATTTGAAAAGTCCAGGCTGTCAGGTGAAGTCCCCAGTGACTGGAAAAAGGGAAACATCACTCCCATTTTAAAAAAGGGTAGAAAGAAAGACCCAGAGAACTACAGACCAGTGAGCCTCACCTCTGTGCCTGGGAAGATCATGGAACAAATCCTCCTGGAAGCAATGTCAAAGTACAGGCAGGACAAGGAGGTGATCCAAGATAACCAACACAGCTTCACTAGGGGCAGATTGTGCCTGACCAGTCTTGTGTCCAGCTAAGATGGAGCAACTGCATCAGTGACATGGGAAGACCAACCGATGACATCTCCCCATAAAGCCTTTGACAAGGTCTCACATGATATCCTGATCTCCAGGATTTGAGGAGTAGAACATTCAATAGATAAGGAATTGGCTGGATGGTCCAAGCCAGAAAGTTGGGGTTAAAAGTTCTATGTCCAGGTGGAGGCTAGTGATGAGCGGTGTCCCTCAGGGGTCTGTCTTGGGACCAGTACTTTTTAATATCTTTATCGATGGCACAGACAATGAGATTGAGTGCACTCTCGGCAAGTTTGCAGATGACACTAAGCTGAGTGACGCATTTGATACAAAAATAAGAAGGGATGCTATCCAAAGGGACCTGGATGAGTTTGAGAAGTGGGCCCATGTGAACCTAATGAGGTTCAACAAGTCTAAGTGCAAGGTGCTGCACCTGGGTTGGGGCAATCCCAAAAATGAGTACAGGCTGGGAGATGAACTAATTGAGAGGAGCCCTGTGGAGAAGGACTTGGGAGTTCTGGTGAATTAAAAGCTTGACATGAGCCAGCAGTGCATGCTTGCAGCCCAGAAGGCCAACTGCATCCTGGGCTGCATCAAAAGAGGAGTGGCCAGCAGGTTGAGATTGTCCCCCTCTACTCTGCCCTTATGAGGCCCCACTTGGAGTTCTGTGTCCAGGTCTCCCAGCACAAGAAGGATGTGTAACTGTTAGAACAGGTCCAGAGGAAGGCTACAAAGCAGATCAGAGGGCTGGAGCACCCCTCCTATGAAGAAAGACTGAGAGACCTGTTGATGTTCAGCCTGTAGAAGAAAAGAATCCAGGGAGACCTCATTGCAGCTTTTCAATATTTAAAGGAGACTTATAAAAAAAAAGATAACTTTTTACTTGGACAGATAATGATAGGATAAGAGGGAATGGTTTTAAACTAAAAGAGGGGAGATTTTTATTACATATTAGGAGGAAATTCTTCACTCAGATGGTGGTTAGGCACTGGAACAGGTTGCCCAGAGAAGTTGTGGATCCTTATCTTTGGAAGTGTTCAGGACCACGTTGGATGAGGCCCTGGGCAACCTGATCTAGTGGTTGTCATCCTGGCCTGTGCCATGAGGGTTGGAACTAGATGATCTTTAAGATCCCTTCCAACCCAAGCCATTCTATGATTCAATGATTCCGCTAAATATTGTTTAGGTTATCCCCTTTGCTAAAATCATCAGTGACATATATATATATATTCATTTATATTTTTGAAACTTATGTATGCAGTTCTGAAGTCTACAATTAAGCTTTTTATTTAAACATTAAAAAATAAGATATGACAGTGTTTTTTTTAAATCTTAAAGATGACAAAGAAAATCTTATAAAAAATCAAAACAATATGTGCTCCATCAATGTAACAGAAAAACAAAAACAACTAACTTCCATGTGATTAGAACATTACTCTTAATGACAATACTTTTCAGTAGAATACATATTAATGTTAGAAAAATAACTGTTCTGTTCATTTTATGTCAGATGAAAAATTAGCTTTGCTTTACTTCATTTGCCTTGTGGTAACCTCTGTGGTAAGTCACAGAATTTACAGAGCCACAAGAAAGACAGAAGAAAGTTGTGCATGTTATAGAAAAGAAAAATTTTTGTAATCATTGTTTTTGCATTTTTTCTGACATCATATACTCTATTACTTCAATAAAACGAAACTTCCATGGTCTACTTTTAAATAAAGATTTGAAAATAATAATGCGACACATAAAATATCCATTAGTATATTCCCTTAGTTTTTCAGGGAGCTTGCACAATATTTAAACTGTATAACACGACATTTCAACATCCTACAGGCATGGTAGACTCCTTAAATTCATACAATGCAAATGTCATTCCTTACAGTAAAACACATGTTTACACAGAATGATGAAGAGCAAAAATACAAAATGTGTCTGTAGGTGTACACCTATGCTGATTTTGGTTCTACCCTAAGTTTGACTGCTAATGAGCAGCTGTGAGTTGCACAAACCATCTCCAGACTGCCTAAACTGGACATAAAATTTCATATACACTGCTTGTTTTCAAATAGGGAAGTGTGATTTTACCCTAAAGACATGGCTTTCTATGAGCAGAATGAGAACATACTGTAGTAATGGAGTTACCTTCACTGAAATCAATAAACATTAAGAATTGAAATAGCTTCCTGGACATGGGACACTATTTATTACAGGATACCAAGGCCTGAGTGATTTGCCAAATAAGGACTTCAACTCATGTGTAAAGCTGACTTGGAAAATATTTTACCAAATATGGGGCATAATCAATAATTAAGTGAAAATTAAGAATGTTTCTAATCTTTCAAATATATTCTTTGCATAAAGTTAATTAATAAAAAATTCTTCATACACATTTTTTATGGCACACGCTTTCTGAATTTTATTTCCTTGCTTGCAATCCTTTCACCCGTTAGATAGGCAACAATGCAGTTTTAAGTTTTCTTTCCATGCTTTGGTTCGTGTCTTGTTATGCAGTCAATGAAAAATTAGAAGTGTTCAAAAGATTAATAATAAACGAATTAAGAGTTAAATATTAGTTCATGAGGAGTGTTACCTGTATTTTTCTGTGGTATAAGCTGAAACCTGGTGTACTGATTTCCTTGTAAGAAATGTATTTGTAGAATACTGTATTTGGTTTATGTGACAAAGTTTTCTTAGCAGGACTGCAGGGGAGACCTCTGTGAAAAGAGTCCAGAAGCTGCCCCATGTCAGATAAGAGATTATTTTATGGGACCTGCCACTGGCCAAAGCTGAGCAAATGGGTGATGTTGGTTGTTCCTCTGTGAGAGCATATTTAAGAGGGGGGGGTGGGGGGTGGGGGGGTAATGGGACACACGACACTGCTCTGCAACAGCAGCTGAGAGAGAGGAGTGGGAAAATGTTGAGAAACAACCCTGCAGACACCAAAGTCAGTAAAGAAGGAAGGGAAGGATGTGCTTCAGGTGCTGCAACAGAGATTCCTCTGAGGTACAGACCATGTTGGAGCACCTATCAACACTGCAGCCTGAGAAGGATTCCACGTGGGAGCAGGCGGATCTGGCCTGAAGATTGCTGCAGCCCATGGAGAACCCCTGCAGGAGCAGGATCCTGGAGAGAACTACAGCCCATCAAGAGGAACCCACACAGGAGCAGAAGGTCTGGCAGGAGGTGCCACCCATAGGGGACCCATACTGGAACAGTATGAAGGATGGACCCCATGTTATGGACCCATATTGGAACAGTCCTGAAGAACTGTGGTCTGTGGGAAGCTCATGCAGAATCAGTTTGGGAAGGACTGCATCCTACGGATGCACTGGAACAGGGAAAGAATATGATGAAGTGTCAGATGATGAAGTGCTATAGACTGACCACAGAGACCGTTCACCATTCCACTGCACTGCTTGGGAGAAGGAGGTAGAAAAGGGTGAGTGGGAGGAAGCTGTTTTTATTTTGCTTTTAGTTCTCACTTTTCTAGTCTATTATTAGTTGATAATAAATTAAATTAATCTTCCCCAACCTCAATGTATTTTGCCATGACAGTAATTGGTGATCAATCTCCCTGTCCTTATCTCAACCCACAAGATTTTTCATCATATTTTCTCCCCCGGTTCTGTTGAGGAGGGGGAGTGAGAGAATGGCATGGTGGTGCTTAGCCGTCCATTCGTTTTAAACCACAGTAGTCTTTTCTAGCACCCAGCATGGGGCTCTTGAGGAATTTGAGATAAGGACAGTAACTGAGAGAGGTAATGGGCAAAACATGAACTGGATGTTGCCAGCATGTATTAACTGAGGTGAATTTATGTTGTCGTAAAGTGGTGAAGGGACAAGGGGTAGAGTGTCTGTAAATTGTCCCCTTTTTCAGATTTGTGATCATGTTAAGTTGACATTCATGTGAGGAATTATTTTTTATTGACGTTGCTGGCATTTTTGAAGATTGTGTGATGAGTGTACATTTTAATGAGCATTCTTAATATGTTTTTCACAGAGATGCAAAATGGAATGTATTGAATACTGCACTAGATATATAGACTAAAAAGTATATGTGTTGAAAGGTGAAAAAATTAGAAACTCTCACCATGGATGTGCTGGATTCTCCATTATACCAAATCAGATTGAGACTTGTCTCTCTATAGGGAGGGAGGATAATTACCTATCTTGGGTCAAAGATGCAATGTTAAATTCCATAATTACTTATGCCTTATGTACATCACCTTTAAATATGGTAACATTTTCATTGACCTTATCTATTGCTGTCACTTGTCACTGTGAAGATCAATTTAATTTTATGGCATTCAAAGCACCTTTTATTCCTTTTTGCTGCCACAGCACATCTCAACGTGATTCTTTCATTGAGCGCTCTTAGGTCCCCAGCGGGCTCTTAAGGCTCTCCAAGTAACTATGTAATAAAAGTCAGTCTGACTGACTGCAAGGTACTGTTTTTCCTGCATTCCAGGAAAAAAAAAAAAGTAAAAAAAAAAAGTAAAAAAAAAAAAAAAAAAAAAAGTGGGGGAGGCAGGGCCAGGGGGACTGGGGGGGAGCAAATCCTCGCTCTTCTGCTCTCCAAAGCAAGATTATAAGGGGGCCTGGGGGCCTTATGTTAAGACAGAAAAAAAGAGAGAGAGGGAAAGAGAGGTGTGGGGAGAAAGAATCCACGTGAATATCTAAGAAGTGATAAAAAAATTAAAAAAAAAAAAAAAACTATTAAGGTTGCCATAAGCATTCAGTGCAAAACTGAATTCAGAAATAAGCAGAAGTAAGGAGAAATCTAGGCCTTTGGAGAAGAATTTTTGACGTTTACACAATAGATATGTTTATATCATTTAAAGTCTCTCTTTCTACTGTATGCTTGCCTTCAGCTCACCTGGCATACTTGGTGAACAGAATTACTAACATAAACCATCTACCCAAAATCTTCTCGAAGTCAAACAGAATAAGTAGTTACAGCACTTCTTGAGCATACACTTTTTTGTTATTTGCTGTTATTTGTTATTTATTATTATTATTATTATTACTGCCTGCAGTATTTGCCTGCAGGTTTTTGCCAGTATACAACAGCAAACAATGTCTTTTCTAAAACAATTTTTAAATTCAAATGTTGTTCAGTACAAATGGTATAGTATTATCATCCACCTTGTTTTCAGCTTAAAAAGTGAGACTTCAAGGGTAAGCTGAAACAGAGATGATGGACACTTGAGCTCTTTAAAGAAAACCACTTATAATCCTCACTGTTTCTGCTTTGAAATTGTTTAGAGGGGGGCATAACAGTAATAAATTATTCAGTACAATGTGAAAATTAAATGCCATTTAAAAATATTTCAAACGTTAACTTTCAAAGTTCATTTTAAAAAGGAAAAGTCAGGAAATCAAGGGTAGCAAAGCATTTCATTATGTGAATAGTTAATCGCTTAAAATGATTAGCTTCAAAGGAAAGCAGTATCTGTAAATAAGATAATAAGCTGGTTTACGTGATTTGATTTTAAACGTCAAGATCTGTATTTTCTCGTGCTGTACTCATGGAAATTTTGCAAAACCAAAAAAACATTTTTGTTATTTACCTCAGTCTGTGAGGCTGCTATTTAACTATGTGTTTGTATTTTTTTTTTTTTTCCTGTGGAAAACATATAAATGATCTGTACACTGTAAGGTAACATGAAGATTAAATGAAATATTTGCTGTTTCAATATATATAAAACTATGTATGTATTTTAAGTTGTTTTACTTTTTTCACCTCTGTCCCAAGTTCAGAGACTTAAACAAATTCGTCGACTTGGGTGGGTATGGAGGAACTTTTACAGAAATAATTGGTCTCTGCTTCAGTAGGTTACACATCATTCTACTCCAACCCAGATGAGGTTTGCATGACTGAGGCATTTTTCCCTTCCTCCCTACAAGACAGCTCATTGACTGCAATGCTTTAAAGTATGTACAGTAGTATTTCTTATCTAATTACGGCATATGTTTTGAGACAAACCTGAAATAAATTATGTACTGCTTCTATCTTAAAAGACAAAAGTCCATCTCTTTTGTCTGGGGCTGAGAACAGTCTTACTTCACAACAGTTGTTCTGGCTAAATGCTGTTGATACACAAATAGATGACCAAGAACACTGAAACTGATTTGCAACTGCTATGCATGAATGAAAAGGATGATCAAATAAATGTTCTACTTCTGACTTGGTCTTTGTTTACACCCAGAATGGAGAATTTTGATTTCCTGTGCTAGGAGGAATCAGGAATGGTTGTCCTTAAAGCTGAATTACACCCAAAAAATGGACTTATCAATTTTGAGCATTGAGTGTGAATTAGAAAATTATAATTCATCTTGTCATTTTCAAATTATTGCAGCTTTTCATGAATTATTGTGTATTGGATTTACATGGCAATGTTTTGGTAGCAGGGGGATGCAGGGGTGGCCTCCATGAAAAGAATCCAGCAGTTGCCCCATGTTAGATAACGGCCAGTTTCAGCTGGATCCAGAGGGAACCACTGCTAGCCACAGCTGAGCCAATAAGCAAGGTTGTTTGCACCTCTGTGAGAGCAGATTTAAGAAAGGGAAAACAACAACAACAACAAACACTGCTGCCCAAAAACAGTTGGGACAGTGAGGAGTGAGAAACATCCCTGCAGACCCGATGGAGAGCAGAAGGAGGGCAGGAGGGTCAGAGGTGCTCTAGGCACTCAGCAGAAGTTCCCCTGCGGCCTGTGGAAGAGCCCCCGGTGGAGCAGGTGGATGTGGCCTGGAGGAGGCTACGGCCCATGGAGAGCCCCCGCAGGAGCAGGCCCCGGGCCGGAGCTGCAGCCCGTGGAGAGGAGCCCACGCAGGAGCAGGGGGTCTGGGGGGAGCTGCCGCCCGTGGGGGACCTGTGCTGGAGCAGTTTGCTCCTGACAGATGGACCCTGTGGTACAGAGCCATGTGGGAGCAATTCTTGAAGAGCTGTTGCCTGTGGGCAACCCCCGTAGGCTCAGTTTGGGAAGGACGGCATCCCGTGGGAGGGACCCCACGTGGAGCAGGGGCAGAGAGTGACCGTGAAGGAGCGGCAGAGACAAAGCCTCAGGGACTGACCACAGCCCCCATTGCCCGTTCCCCTGTGCAGCTTGGGGGGAGGAGTTGGAAGAAGGTGGATGGGGGGAAGGTGTTTTTTGTTTGTTTGTTTCTCACTGCTCTAGCTTGTTAGTAATAGGTAATCAATTTAATTAAACCCCCCTATTCTGAGTCTATTTTGCCCATGACGATAATTGTTGAGTGATACCCATAGTATGCTCCCATATTTGAAGCAGTTCTTGAAGGGCTGCTGCCTGTGGGAAGCCCCTGCAGGATCAGTTTGGGAAGGATGGCATCCCGTGGGAGCAACCCCATGTTGGCGCAGTGGCAGAAAGTGACTGTGAAAGAGCAGCGAAGTGCTATAGACTGACTGCAGTCCCCATTCCATTCCCCTGTTCCCCTGTTCCCACTTGGGGAGAGGAGTTGGAAGAGGGTGGATGGGGGAAGGTGGTTTTAGTTTGTTTCCTTTGTTTCTCACTGCTCTAGCTTGTTAGTAATAAGTAATAAATTTTATTAATCTCCCTATGCTGAGTCTGTTTTTCCCACGTTTGTAATTGTTGAGTGTCCTGGTTCCAGTTAGGACAGAGTTAATTTTCCTCCTAGTAGCTGGTAGGGTGCTATGTTTCAGATTAGGATGAGAAGAGTGCTGATAACATGCTGATGTTTTAATTGTTGCAGAGCAGTGCTTACACCAGGCCAAGGACTTTTCGGCTTCTCGCTCTGTCCTGCCAGCGAGCAGGCTGGGGGTGCAGCAGGAGCTGGGAGGGGACAGACCCAGGACAGCTGACCCAAACTGGCCAAAGGGGTATTCCATACCATCTGACGTCATGCTAAACAATATATAGGGGTGGCTGGCTGGGGTGGGGGGCCGGCTGCTCGGGGATAGGCTGGGCATCGGTCAATGGGTGGTGGGCAATTGCATTGTGCATCACTTGTTTTGTACACATTATTATTAGTAGTACTATTACCATTATTATTATTATTATTGTTATTATTATTTTCCTGTCTTAATAAACTGTCTTTATCTCAACTCACCGGCTTCACTTTCCCGTTTCTCTCCCCCATCCCAGAGAGGGAGGGGGGAGGGTGAGCGAACGGCTGAGTGGTGTTTAGCTGCCGACTGGGTTAAACCACAACACTGAGCTATCTCCCCATCCTTGTCTCAACACTTGAGCACTTTTTGTTCTATTTTCTCCCCATTTCCCTTTGAGAAGGGGAAGTGGGTGAGTGGTTGTGGTGGAGCTCAGCTCCCCAGCTGGGTAAAACCACCACACGTTGCCAAATCTAAGAAATACAAAGATTTTTCTCATATATGTGCTGCTTGGGGAATGTTATAATTTAGATGTTTGGTGTATACACTCGGGAAAAAAAAAAAAAGGAATAAAATAAAAAAAAATCTTCATGTTAGTTAAAGGAGTCCTAACAGTATCTGTCTTCATTATTAAAAGGCTAACTAAAAATTCTGTTAAAGTAATTACACAAGCTTCCTCTGCTAGGCTGAGCAACGGTAACTTGACAGAGGGAAGAGCCATTTGTTCCATAGCAACTGTAGGAACTCAGATTCTTGCCTGATAAAGCAAAAGACTGAAACCATACACCATTTCTGCGCAAGGTAGCAGTCCCCAGAACAGTTCCCTGTTATGGCTAGGGACAAGTTCACATCTCCATGCAAGAGTTCACACCACCCATGCAGCGGTTCCTAATTTCCTCTGATATAGGTAGCATATTTTCAGTCCCTCTTCTCTTCTGTCTCAATCTATTGTGTAAATGATAATTTTTTTTTGGAGATTTATGCAAAATCCAGAGTGTTCCTGGTCACTGTTACCAGAAATTGTGAATATCTAAATATTTATATTACATAAGAACAAATTAGTTAACTGTCAGTGCTAAAAAGTATTCTCTTATTAGAGGAATTGCAATATGAATTCCTGTTAAGTAATGATAAAATGAAGATGTCTATCTCAAGAAATGATATAATATGCTTTAAAGATAATTTTAAACGTGCTGAGTGAATTTTCCTGAACAAAAGTAGTAACAAGCAGTTGCTAGTATATTGTATATGCACACACACACACACATATATGTATATATAATACATATGGACACATATTCTAAACACTACTCAAAACAGAAATTCATGAGCTGATGTTAATTATATCACAAAATGAAAGCACTCAGTCATTAAATATGTTAACAGTTCATTTTGAAACCTGCCAAGTTTAAAAGATTATTTTCTCCACCTTAAAAAATACAGTACAAAGGGAGTTAATCAAGCTCTGACAATTCAATAAGCAAAACTTCTTTTCTCAGTTTTGTAGCATTCTTCACAATTTCTAATCTTCACAAAAAGAAAGAAAGGTTACAGGAAAAAAAAAAACAGAAACCAACACTGGGAAGTAACCTTCCAGTTCAGTTAAATCCATGCAACCTGAAATTCATTTGGAACATTTTGCCCCAGAATTTTTCACAGGTTCTTTCTCCCTATTCAGGGAGAAAGGCTTTGTTTGTGTATACCACTCTTTTACGTTTAAAAATAATTCACTGGGGTCTATAAATCTGTACATTTTTCTGAAGAAAAAGAGATTATTATCGTCTTCTGTCTACTTTTCAAGATTTTTAATCCTAACAGATTATTATGTGGGTAACACTCTTCATTTTCAATTCAAATAACATAAAGTGTAAGAAAGGTTTGAGATAAGTCCATTGCTTATGGAACAATATAATCTGGTAATACTTTCTTGTACTTCAGGTTACCTGAAACATCTGTTAATGTATAGACCATATCCCTTAAACTCTAAAATGGGCGATGTATAAACACTAACAGTGCACTAAAACATCATCATGCTTTTGTGATCATCTTCCCTCAATTGAAAGTGAACACTCATAGACAACCTTTTGTACATGACCTTTCCAGAAAATGTAAAATAATGGGAGTACACATCCCACCCATCACCAAAGCATATGGACTGCTAACAGAAACAGTTGCATGTAAGTAAAAATATTAGCAGGGAGTACATAGAATATAGTCTCCCCTATGGAAAATATTTCTACAAAACAAGCAGACTGTAAGTTGAGTATGTTGCAGTGATTCTAACACTAACCAATACATTTCAAAGAAAAAGGCATTCATCAAGATACTCATTTTCACTTTTTCACACATACATTACAGTTACTTCAAGCAGATCTAGAAATCTGAAAGACTATAGGTTTTGATTGAAGCAAGTGTTATTTCCTTACTGACTATGCTAATTCAGCAAAATATTAAAACTGAGCTGAATAATCATGCAAATAATTTAAGCTTTAAAATACTAGCTGTAAAATGATTATACATTTTGTATCTATTCACAAATCCAATAGATTCAAAATTTTAATCTTTCCGAAATTTGCTGAACTTTACAGTGCACTGCAGAATAAGAATTCTAACATTAAGAATTATTAAACAACAACAACAACAACAACAAACTAGGACACGGTATAGTTATAAGTACATGAATAAAATTGCCTTTTATTTTTTTCTCATTATTGTAATGTACAAACCATATGTATTTCCTAATAGAGCCATAAATATGTTTACATTCTAGTATGAGACACATGCACAGGATGCTTCATCAGTAACTAGCAAGCAAAAGATATATTAATAATGTCTGCATCAGAATTTCAGCTCAAGGTGACCTAAAAGCTTCTCTACATTTGTACTTCCAGTTTCATGTTCTATTTTCAATCACACAATAACGAAATGCCTAAATGTCAAGGTGCAACTGGCCACCATTCTGATATACATCAATCAGCTCTTTTGCCAAGAGAATAAATGTGGAAGAATCTGTATAAACATATGCTATTATCATCCCAAAACAGTCTACTGCAGGCAATCAGCAAGCTCCAAAGAAGTTCTGCAGATTCCAAAACATGGGAATAGCAGGTAAACAGCCTCTGCCTTTTGAATCTCAGAGAGTATCCAGGCACCACTCCAAAGAAAATACAGTTATGTCCTTGCTGAGAATACTGCTCCAGAAAGTAATTTAATGCAGGAACCTATCCTGTCTTCCTCTAAGCTGTCCCAGAGTTCCTTTCTTTAGCAACTGAACAGAGAGATTAGCCTTACCTACCTTTCTTTCTTGGGCAAAGAAAGGTATCTTTTGCCTGAAGAGGTTCTGCTTGAGTAGGGGTAAATGCCTGGAAGATTCAAGGTAAGCATATTCCATTGCTGCTGATGCTAGGTCCTAGCGTGATTACTCTGAACGAAAAGCAGTGAATATACTCTTCAGCCATTCAAGGTTATTCTTGCAAATTCAAGGCGTAAGCAGGCTGGAGACAATGAGTCTTTATTCATCTGTTCTAAAATCATCTTAAATCCTTCAGTTTACAAGGATTAAAAGTTGGTTTTTTTGCTTGCTATGTTTCTCTCTAAATATGCAAAATTGACCACTAGGAAACACCAATGGAGATAAAACATCATGGGGAGCTGTTTGAGAAAACAGTAAGATTTCCACAAATGAAAAAAAAAAAAAAAAAAGCTGTCACACCTTTGCATTAATAGGTGTAATTCAAAGTTTTAAAATGTGTTTTGCCTTCTACAGGTGGATCACCATTATGCAGAAGCAACACCACGCCGCAGTTTTAAAGTTTATATACTTAAATATATGAACATTACAGGGAAAGCCAATTTTTAGCTGCCTGAAATCAGACTTCCAGTTTTGCAAGAAATGAATCAATACAGTTCAGCAGTTAAATATGAGAGAAAAAATGACTGGGGAAAAAAGAAAAAAAAAAAAAAAAGCTTTAAGGTAAGAGTAAAAAAAAAGAAAAAAGAAGTTATAAGGCTGATTATGATTTTCTTTTTTCTAATCAAAATAGTAAAAAAGGTTTAGTTTTAGTTCTTAGAAGTTTAACTAAAATCTCTAAAATCTGTAGATGACTTGTAATCTACAATGGGACTTAGTACTTCAGCAAACCTAAGGAACAGAAAGAAAAGATGTTTTAAATAAATTGGATATCTGTAGACTGCATTTCCTACTAAGGCTATTATACAAAACAACCCTCCTTCCCCCCCCCCCCCCCCCAAAAAAAAAAAAGCCCCAGAACATTGTAGTTCTCCAAAATGTATGGAGAATTCTGTTCTTTCTAACTAGTGACTTCTTTTCTATTTCTTTTTCTTATTCTTTTTTTTTCAGTTCATGATTTATTTTAAGGATTAGAAGTTTAAAAAAGTTCAAATGAATCCCAGTTGTGACATTAAACCAATGTAATTACATTGTTATTTGCAATATATCATCAAACTGATGCCTTTGTGGTGCCACTGGGGAGTGAAAGATAATAGATTACAATGAAGGACCTTGAAAAGACAGGTTTCAGAGTTTAACGATTTCAGTACATGCAGAAATCCTAAGAACGTAATGTTCTGCTTCCTCTTGTTCATCCAGTTACTTTCTCCTGTATTTAAGCTTAAAATGTGGATAACAATCTGTTCATTAGCAACTACTTCCAACAACTCTATATTTAGTAGTGGTTTTGCTTCAAAGAGTCCTATATTGCTGTCAGTAGCTTTTCAAAGTCTCCAACAATTATAAACATATAAAAGAAGGGACATTCCCTACAGATGACACTCTGGCCATTGACCATTTTTCATACTAAATAACAAAATCTAATGGAATCATTTTTCCTCAGGGTTAAGACATTCTTTCTCCTTGGAATTTTTTAAAATCAGTACACAAAAAAAGAAGGTGAAATATGTTTTCTTGTCTGTGGCATTTATCCAAAATCACAGCAGAGCAGTGGCCACGTATATTCTCTAAATATCTTGTTAAATAATGTCTTTCCATTTACTTGATTGTACTTGTACTTAATAAAAAGTAAAACAGCTACAAAAGGGAAGGAAAGGTATTTACTGCAAAATAATCCACAGTACTGTAGCAGGTTACTGCTACAATTAGAGCTGGAACATATACCAGATTTTCCCACCTATCAAGTGCATATTCTAATAATCCTGAATTAGTTTCTCAACTTTTTCAATCATCATAAAAAGGAAAAAAATGAAAAGCTGATTCTTGTTTTCAAAAAGGTCTTCATTTTTCTGTGTGCTGGAAAAAAGTACTTATGGGCAAATTGGCAAGATGCCACCTCTGTAAGCTCTGAAAATACACTTAGGCTAATATAAGCCAGTAGACCTTCATTCAGTTTAAGAAAACTGTGCTCACACAATGCAGTTAAGGACATGAGACTAGTGCATCCAAACTTCCTTTCCTTCTAGCAATTCCCTGCAGTTTGAAGTTGTTATGGACCTTGCATGCCCAATATCTAATGGCAGGAAAGAGCCTGAAAAACTAAATGTGTCTGAAACGTAAACTGTAGTGGATGTAGGTGGCAAGATTTTGGTAATAGAGTGGTCTGCAGATGTCACATCTGTGAGGGGATATCAGGTGATGTCCTGGCTTGGACACAGCTAATTCTAGCCTTCTCTGCCATGGAACTACAAGAGAAAACAGCCCATCAGCCATGTGTGTGGTTCCTCTCCTAAAACATATTAAGAAAGGGCAAAAATGACATAGAAGCAGACAAGAAGGGAGAAAAATGTGAGAAACAATCCTGCAAAAGCCAAGAGAAGAAAGAGGTGGTGGAGGTGCTCTAAGCAATACCTCTCATGCTCCCTGAGGCTCATGGAGAGGAGCATGGTGAATCAGGTTATTTCCCTGCAGCCCATGGAGAGGAGCAGACCAAAGTGGATATTCACCTTGCAGCCCGGAAAGGACCTCACACCAAAGCAGTTGGTTATTTCCTGAAGGAACTGTGGCCCACAGAGAACCTACACTGGAACAGATTTTTCCTGATAGACTCCAGCCCATGGAAGGATCCACATCAGAGCAGGAAAAAATTGTGAGGAGAAAAGAGTGGCAGAACGGTTATGGACTTACCATAAACCCCTGTTCTCCATCCTCTGCTCAATTACACTTTGCTGGGTGAGTGTCAAGGGGATGGACAAGGTTACCCACCACATCACCAAATTTAGATTTGCTTTGAACAATGACTGAAGGTTTGTGCTCATCAGTTACAAACTGACTCATCTTGAGTACTGTGTTCAGTTTTGGGCCCCTCACTACAAGAAGGACATGGAGGTGCTTGAGCATGTCCAGAGAAGGGCAACGAAGCTGGTAAAGGGTCTGGAGAACAAGTCTTACGAGGAGCAACTGAAGGAGCTGGGGTTGTTTAGCCTGGAGAAGAGGAGGCTCAGGAGCAACCTTATTGATCTCTACAAGTACTTTAAAGGAGGCTGTAGTGAGGTGGGGATTAGTCTATTCTCCCACGTGCCTGGTGACAGGACGAGGGGGAATGGGCTAAAGTTGCACCAGGGGAGGTTTAGGTTGGATATTAGGAAGAACTTCTTTACTGAAAGGGTTGTTAGGCATTGGAATGGGCTGCCCAGGGAAGTGGTTGAGTCACCATCCCTGGAGGTCTTTAAAAGACGTTTAGATGTAGAGCTTAGTGATATGGTTTAGTGGAGGACTTGTTAGTGTTAGGTCAGAAGTTGGACTAGGTGATCTTGTGTCCTGGTTTTAGCTAGGATAAAGTTAATTTTCCTCCTAGTAGCTGGTAGGGTGCTATGTTTTGGATTTAGGATGAGAATAATGTTGATAACACGCTGATGTTTTAATTGTTGTAGAGCAGTGCTTACACTAAGTCAGGGACTTTTCAGCTTCTCGCTCTGTCCTGCCAGCGAGCAGGCTAGGGGTGCAGCAGGAGCTGGGAGGGGACAGACCCAGGACAGCTGACCCAAACTGGCCAAAGGGGTATTCCATACCATCTGACGTCATACTAAACAATATATAGGGGTGGCTGGCCGGGGTGGGGGGCCGGCTGCTCGGGGATAGGCTGGGCATCGGTCAGCGGGTGGTGAGCAATTGTATTGTGCATCACTTGTTTTGTACATATTATTATTATTATTTTATTTTCTGTCTTAATAAACTGTCTCTATCTCAACTCACAGGCTTCAGTTTTCTCATTTCTCTCCCCCATCCCAGAGAGGGAGGGGGGAGGGTGAGCGAACGGCTGTGTGGTGTTTAGCTGCCAGCTGGGTTAAACCACAACATCTTGGAGGTCTCTTCCAACCTAGATGATTCTGTGCTCTCTCTTTAGTTCAAATGTCCAACTCAAATAATTGTTGCTTGGTTCACTATATGATCAAAGAGTCCAAACAAATATTCCTAAATGTCAAAACAGGAAAATATTAAAATTAGATCTGTAATTGGTTAAATAATTTTTAAAGATATATTAGCAAGTTACAAGTTATACCAAACCCTAAGCTTTGGTAACTTCCCTGCCTCCTTTGGGGTCACTCTCAGAATCTACTGTTTTTGTTTTCCTTTTTTTACCAGTTCTCAAAATGTTGTCAATGAATACAAACTGCATGCTGAAATATAGTTTATCTTTAAACAACTTCAGCTAGTGCATAAATATAACACTGAAAATTGGGCCCGTTATCTGCTTTCTTTTCTTCTAATTTCTATCAACATTGACTCCACTCTACTCCTGAGGCAAATTTCTATTTAATTACTTTAAAATATTTTGGGAAGGACAAAGTGAAATTTACCCCTCTTGTAACTTCTTCAGTTCCTTCTTGCATAGAAAAATCTCACTTGCAGATTAATCCAAAGGTAAACAAGGCAAAGGCTTCCATTATCCCATAATTCATGCTCAAAATAAAGATTGCCCAACATCAGGAAGGGAAATTCCTGTTGTCTACCACACCTCAGGAAATACTCACCTCAGATTGCATGTTTTAGTGAGGAAAAAAAATGTTGACTCCCCAGAAGTATAGTTCACAGAAATTGTTAAATATCTATGTGTATTTGGATCAAACATTTGCTGGAGCCCTTGGACTTAGTCCTTGGCCCTGGTGAGCATCAGCAATTACTGTTAACTCAACAGTGGAAAGGGTCAGGCCATCAAATACTGAAATACTGAAATTCAGGGAGAGTCTCGATTGACTTCTGAATGAAAGCAGTAAAAAGAACAGAGCAAAAATTGAAACAAAAGCAAAAATAGTGCCTTCACCGTATAAACAAACAATAATCAATTATATTTAGGCACATAAATAGTGGCAATCTGAACTTCCAAACTGCTGACCACTTTGAGATGCAGCATTAGCTGCTCATCTTGCTGGAGAGAGCAGAAGTCAAGCTGTTGTTCAGGAAGATAATTAAAGGTTAGAAGACCTAAATTAAGAATCTGAAATCTTTTGAAAACTTGAAAGCTTTGTATAAAGAAAATTTCTAGAAGTTGAAAAAACGATACGGTTTATTTGCCTTTCAGAATATTAAAGAATGTATTTTTTCTGTCTATTTTTAGCTTTCTATATCTACTATTTGTTATATGGTCAAGGCTACTTTCTACTACAAGTTTCATGATATGTTTGAGTTAAATTATTTTGTCTCCTGGTATTACGAATGTCACAGACACATAACACAAGTTTTAAATAATAAAAAAATATATAAAAGCCATATTTGCTTGCTATTAAATATCATAACCTTACCTTACAGGCCTATAAATGAGGTCTATAATTTTGTTGTTTTTAAATAACAATCCATTTAGAATCATAGAATCATAGAATATCCTGAGTTGGAAGGGACCCATAAGGATCATCGAGTCCAACTCTTGGCACCACACAGGTCTACCCAAATATTCAGACCTTGTGACTAAGTGCACAGTCCAATCGCTTCTTAAATTCAGACAGGCTTGATGCCATGACTATGTCCCTGGGGAGCCTGTTCCAGTGTGCGACAATCCTCTCAGTGAAGAACCTCTTCCTGATATCCAGCCTGAACCTCCCCTGTCTCAGCTTGACTCAATTTCCATGGGTCCTGTTGCTTGCCACTAAAGAGAACAGATGCCCCTCCACTCCCCCTTGCGAGGAAGCTGTAGACTGCAATGAGGTCTCCCCTCAGCCTCCTCTTTTCCAGGCTGAACAGGCCAAGTGACCTGAGCCGCTCCTCATACGTCTTCCCCTCTAGGCCCTTCACCACCTTCATAACCTTCCTGTGGACACTCTCTAACAGTTTCACGTCCCTTTTGTACTGTGGTGCCCACAACTGCACACAGTACTCGAGGTGAGGCCACACCAGCGCAGAGTAGAGTGGGACAATCACTTCCCTCAACCGACTAGCAATGCCGTGCTTGATGCACCCCAGTATATGGTTGGACCTCCCAGCTGCCAGGGCACACTGCTGGCTCATATTCAGCTTGCTATCAACCACAACCCCCAGATCCCTCTCTGCGGGGCTGCTCTCCAGCGTCTCGTTGCCCAGTCTGTACGTATAGCCAGGGTTGCCCCGTCCCAGGTGCAGGACTCGGTACTTGTTCTTGTTAAACTTCATGTGGTTGGTGATTGCCCAGCTCTCTAATCTGTCCAGATCTCTCTGCAAGGCCTTTCCACCCTCATCCGAGTCCACAACTCCTCCAAGTTTGGTGCTGTCGGCAAATTTGCTCAAAACACCTTCTAGTCCTACATCCAAATCGTTTATAAAAGGATTGGCCCTAAAATGGAGCCTTGGGGGACCCCACTAGTGACCAGCTGCCAGCCTGATGTGGCCTCATTTACCACAACCCTTTGAGCCCTGCCCGTCAGCCAATTGCTCACCCATCGTATGATGTTTTTGTTTAGCTGTATGCTGGACATTTTGTCCAGTAGGATCCTATGGAAAACTGTGTCAAAAGCTTTCCTGAAATCCAAAAAGATCATATCAGCTGGTTTCCCTTGATTGACTAGATGGGTGATCTTAACATAAAAGGAAATCGTTAGTCAAACAGGACCTACCCCTCATGAACCCATGCTGGCTGGGACCAATGACTGTATTGTCCCCCAGGTGCCCCTCAATAACTTCAAGGATCATCCTCTCCATAATTTTACCAGGCACTGATGTGAGACGGACAGACCTGTAGTTGCCAGTGTCTTCCTTCTTGCCCTTCTTGAAAATTGGCACAACATTTGCCAGCTTCCAGTCCAATGGGACCTCTCCAGATTCCCAAGATCACTGAAAAATAACTGAGAGAGGTCCCACAATGACATCAGCCAGCTATCTCAGCACCCTGGGATGAATCCCATCCATGGACTTGTACGGATCCAGGTGGAGCAGCAAATCCCGCACATGTTCAGGGTCAGTTGTGAGTTTAAGAGCTTCTTTGTACATAAATTTTCAAGATTAATTTTTGGTTTAGCTTCAGAATTAACATTCTTTTTAAATTTTCTCTCAGATCATGTCAAATATTTATTAAGATGTAATAATAAAGACTAAAAAAAAAGTCTAGGAGTACCATCTCCAAAACAAATTGTTATCTCATGCAAGTGAAATATAATAGCTCTCAATCCTTCATCATTATGTACAGGAAAACTGGAGAAGGACAATAACAATACAACGTATCTCCTATCAAAATGAAAACTCACATAAAGTCAATTAAATAACTGAATACCTCAGGTCAGAGAACTTTGACCAATATGTGATATGTACAGAAACTGTGTTTTTCCTTTTAAACTGCAATAAACTCAGACTATAAGCACTATACATCCTTTGTGGCCACAGAAGCTCAATCTTTTTTGATAATATTTTTCCAAAGTTAGAATTATTTTTTTTTTTCCCCAGCGTTTCACTTAAGAGAGACTGAAAATAAGGATCCATTCAACACGCAGAACATGTTTGTCAGAGAACTTGCCTTTCAGCCCTCTTTGCTCATAGTGTTGGCTTAAAATGGTAGGTTCAAAATATCAGAAAAAATATTATAGTTGATGGGCAGTGTCTATTCCCTGTGGCAAAGCAAAGATCCCATAAATACCATGATACCATAAATACTGTGATTCCTTAAACAAACAGAATGGTCAGACCTTTTCATCAGCTTGTGTTCTGTTGGAATTTCCACAGATATGCTTAACTAAAGATTTTATTTTTATAATAATAACTTAGAACTTAAAAATAAGGTTTAATTAACAATTCGAATAGCCCTTGTCTGACCTGTATAAATTGCTAGAAGATTGCCTTCTAATTCATATGCCTAGAGTATTCCTTCCTCTCATGGCTTAGCTAAAGAGACTCATCTGACAGCTCAAAACTATTCTCTGAGTCAGACTGCTTCACCACTTTGTCTAACCCATATCTGTTAATTCTCACCACTGAACTGCAATTCAGTCCAACCCAGTTCCAGAGAATATATTCCAAGCCAGAAGACTTGCATAAACCAGCATCCAGGTTATCCCCTTTCTCCCTTTTAGACTACCAAATACATCTACCAGTGAAACTCAGCCAGAAGCTACCCACTTTATTTTACCATTGAATGATACATTTCCTGAATAAAAAGTCTGTTCTCTTGCCGATCTTCGATAGCCATTCCACCACTACAGTGGTGGTAAGTGAAGGCCACAAGACTGTGAAGAAGTGGATATTACCTGTAGTTAACCACTGGTTTTAGACTTCCATCATCACATAAAAACAAGAAGAATTTCATGAAGTGATCAAGAAGAATTCAATATATCTTAACAAGAATGTGATTGAAAGAGAATGATCACAGATCACTTTCACTCAGCCCTCTCTCTCTTTTTTTTTTTTTTTTGTCAACAGCAGAACAGCATTTCCACAGAAAGGGAAATATAAGGGAAATAGGAACACCTAGTTTTCACTCTCACATGAATAAGCAATGTCAAAGACTGAGAGACTCACAGGAGCGTGTGATTTCCTTTTTATTCTATTTATTTATTTATTTTGGCAGCTGTGCACAATTTTTCATCTCATGAGGTAAGTTTTTGGTAGGACAGAAGGAATTAGCTGAAAGTAAACAGAAAGGGAAAAAAATCTCTAAAGTAAAAATCTTAATAAAACACATTAATGCAAATACAAAAAATAGGAGGATGTTGATGCAAAGGGACTAAAAGAGAGAGTAGTACAGAGTTGAATCAAAGAGTAATTCAGCACAAGGCAAGGGTAGGAATGTTCCATATGACCTTGAAATTCACCTGGTACTGATGGCACCACCTGGCACTATCAGGCCCTGAGAATCTCCTTTGTAGTCACCACCCACTCATTATATCAGAAGAATTTCTACGTATTTTATTTATTAGATTTTTTTTTCTTCTCTGATCTAATATGACTGGGTCTTCTTATTCTTTTCCATCTTTTTCCCACCATGACCTTAAGGACAAGATCACTTTTGCACAGTTTTAGGTAATTACTGTAGGGGAAGCAAAATGACTCTAAAGCTATGCAGAGGCACTGTTTTAGTCCTATGTTCACAACAGCATTTCATTCAAAATCACAACTTTATTTTTTCAAAACATACCAGGATTTTTGCAGTTCAACATTTGCACAACACCATGTTGCTTGTCTGATGAGACTGGATGAGACAATATGTAGAATAGTACAGTTACTTATGACAAGCATTTTTTTTTCTTCTTGTTAGTGATTTGGAGGAATGTGTTTTTCAGCATAGACATACAAGTGCATGGGTTTCATTCAACTTGTTCTCTACATGGAAGTACTAGAACCTATACTCAGAGAAGCACAGTTATGAAGGTATCTGCACCACAGGAGGTTCAGGTTACAAATTAGGAGACATTTCTTCTCAGAAAGAGTAGTCAGGCATTGGAACAAGTTGCCCAGGGAATTGGTGGCATCACTGTCCCTGGGGGTGTTCAAGGAAAGGTTGGACTTGGTGCTTAGAGACATGGTTTAGTGGGTGACATTGGTAGTAGGGTGGTAGTTGGACCAGATGATCTTGAAGGTCTTTTCCAACCTTAATGATTTTATGAAAAAAATCTGCTGTTACATATCCCAATATGTTTGGTCCTGTTTAGGAATACCCTATCTTGGAGTGAAATTTTTGGACTTTTAGATTTCATCTAAGCTTTCAATACTGTTTCTCACAGTATCCTACTGGACAAAATATCCAGCCTATAAATATAGATTCACCCATAAATACATAATATGGTGGGTGAAAAATTGGCTGACAGGTCAAGCTCAAAGGGTTATAGAAAATGGGGTTACAACAGGCTGGTGATCTGTCCCTAGTGGGGTTCTATTATTTTTTTTTATAAATTATCTGGATGTAGGATTATAATACACACTAAGCAAGTCTTCAGATGATACTAAATTAGGAGGAGTTGTTGACTCGCTCAAAGATGGAGAGACCTTGCAGAAAGATCTTGACAGTTTAGAGGGGTGGGCAATCACCAACAATATGAAATTTAAGAACAGGAAGTGCCACATTCTTCACCTGGGATGGGGCAACCCTGACTATACATAAAGTCTGGGGGACGAGAGTCTGGATAGTAGCCCTGTGGAAAGGGACCTGGGTTTTCTGGTCAACAGCAAGTTGAATATGAGTCAACAGTGTGTCCTGGCAGCCAAAAGGGCCAACCATATCCTGGGGTGCATCAAAGCATGATACTGATAGCTAGTCCCCGTCTACTCTGTTCTGGTGTGGCCTCACCTAGAGTACTGTGTGCAGTTTTGGGTGCCACAACATAAGAAGGACATAAAGCTATTAGAGAGTGTCCAAAGGAGGTCATCAACGATGGGAAAGTGTATATAGGGGAAATGTATTAGGAGTGGCTGAAGTCACTTGATTTGTTCAGCTTAGAGGATGAGGAGTGTCCACACTTCAGTCTACAACTTTTTCACGAAAAGACTAATCTCTTCTCTCTGGTGAAAAGTGACCATATCCAAGGGAATGGCAGAAGTTCAGGAGAGGTTCAGACTGAATGTTAGGAACAGATTCTTCACTGAGAGGGTGAATGGGCACTGGAACAAGCTCCTCAGGAAAGTGGTCACAGTACCAGGCCTGCAGGAGTTCAAGAAACATTTGGACAACAATCTCAGACTGTTTAATTTTTAGGTAGTCCTGTTGGTAACCATCAGCTGGAAATAATGATCATTGTTGATCTCTTCCAATTCAGGATATTCTATGATTCTATGAAAACTAAATGGTCATATTACTGATACTGTGTGAATGAATGAAAATAAAGATGCATTTGGCTACTGATGGTTTTTTTCAACAGAGAAGGAAAGCAAAGTAAGATTGGCTTCATACCATACCTTTGCATTGACTTTTCCATACTGACTAGCACAATGACCAGAGCAAAAAAAAGTGAATTTAGAGAATGAAAAGTATATCACCAAGCCCAAATCTTTGAGACACTAGCGACTTGAACTCTCTTCCTTGTCTCCCAAGATACAAAGAGCTCCAAATAGAGCACAAAGCAAGCTTAGCAATTAAAGTTAGCATTTGTGCAAGTTCTAGAGTGGTAGGATATTAAAAGTCTCACCAATTAAAGAGAACTGAGGTTATGCTTACTAAACCTTACAAAATAGACTGAAAGACTAATGACTCACATTGGCATATACAAACTCAGATTTTAAAATAGTTGTCTTTACTGCTATGACAGCTGCTTTATAGACTTCATTAAATGGAGAAGTATTCCTTTGATGCTGTGGAAAACCAGGCACACATTCGTAATGGGAGACTGATCAAGAAATTAAATAAAGAACTCATTTAAGTAACTGTTCTCTTTCCTAAGGATATCACTGTGAGAGAGTTAAATTCCAATCAAATAAGGAAATATAATGATCTGTTACTCTTCTGTGTTGGTTATTTATAGGTATAAAATACAATGGAGAACACAGATGCAACGAATCCTTTACTTTTTTCACTACATACATATGATAAGAAAGCAGGCAAACAAAGGTACAGAGATAAGGGAGCAGAAAGAGGAAATCTTCTGATCAAAGGAAAGACCTTCTTAAGACCAAATGGATTTTAAAAAAATACAAAGTGGTGTTGTAAGGGAAAAAAACAAAAACAAAAACAAAAACAAAACTGTTTTCCCTTTCACTGGCAATAAGCAGAAGCAGAAGCCTTAAACTACTGAATTACTGTCCAGGACATTTAAGACAGATGTAAGGAATAATGCTTCTGCAAATGACATTCCTACTTCAGAAAGCTACTGGAGTTTCTTCAAGAAATAAACAAATATAGAACAAGTGCAAATTTTGCGAGTTTAGTCAAACTAGATTTCCAAAATCAATGAAATCTTTTAAAAATAAACTGTCAGAAGATAAGGAGAAGTATGTTCCCTTGAATAAATACAAGATAACAACAGATAGGAGGAATTAAAAGACAATTTTCACAATGCAAGGAGTGAACACCTACTGAGTTCTGCTGTCAAGAATATTCACAAAATGATCAGGAAAGTAGGGTGAATAGTAAGGGGATAAACCTAACATATCATTCATGGCCATAAAAGTAAAGACTGAATGTGAAAAGCTCTAGAAGGACATTTCAAGATTGATTGAGCAATATGATTGGAGATGAAATGTAACTATCATGTTTTATTTAAAAAGTCACTAATACATGCAAAGTATTTCAGATGCTCCCTCCAAACATTTTTTTTTCTTTCTTCTCTTAGCTGTATCATGACAAAACTAATGTTCTCTCTCACTATATAGAGAATGTAGGTACTCCTGGCAAACAAAAACAAAAATAAGACTTTTCTTTGCTGCCATCCTCAGTCTAGGTCTAAACCCTTTACTGCGAAGAATGCAGCACAAAGCCTTGTAATAACCAGAGGGATTACATTTTACATAACTCTGTCCTTCAGTTATAAGGGCTGAAGACAGCTAAAGATTGCTGTGTCGTAAATGTGCCCTGATGTATTATAGTGGATGCTTAAAATGACAGAAAAAAATACAAGAACTGAAATATATACAAACATATTTCAAAACCCCACAGTCAGTCATTCAGTTGTCATTCAGTTTGGAATATGTTATCCATTATAATAATATACTAATATATATATATATATATAATTTATAATATATTATATAATCTATTATTATAATATCTATTAAATATAGAAATATTTTGACCATTTCATTGTAGAATACTGTAATAATAACACAAAGGCAAACAACAACAAAAATCTCAGCATTTTATTGTCAAAATACAAATGCTTGAAAGAATAGTTATAAAATTATGTCAGGAAAGGAAACTTCATTGTTAAGCTCTTGTTCCTAGTTGAAAAAATAATCTCAGCAGTGGTAAGAGGAAAGAAAGATAGATAGACAGAAAGACCTAAGGCATTTACTTTAAATGTAGAAAAATCTGCTGATGAAACTCCTATTGAACTACAGTATTTAGGACTGAAAAGATTAAGTATTTTGTTCAACAATAACTTGATTTAAGTTTGTGTAAAGCAGCAAGAATTTGAAGCTTTCCAGTTTCAGTCATTAGTTTTAGAAGGAAGCAGTAGCAGACCTGAATTGTTAAGATTTAATGTAAGCACTTGAATAAATTAATATAGATTTGTTTTGATAGAAGTAGATGAATCTTTGACAGTGACTATAAGGATATTCTGATTTGTATTTGTATATTAGCATAAATGGATAAATAGTGAAAATATTGCAAGGAATGTTGAAACTTATGGTGAATCACAGTGGTTTCTCCAAACCAAATAATTCAGATAAGTCAATACTATTTTAAAATAGAATTCCCTCTACAATAAACCTATGACTGTTTTTTTTTTTTTGAAATGAGAGTTTCTTTTTAAAATAAAAAATAATATATATATATATAATTATATAGTAGATGTTATAGCAAGCATGGAAATCTAAGCAAACTCATTTCTTCTCAATAAGATGAGACTCCAGCTTTACCATCCAGCTCCAGCTTTACCATCACTTGAGATGGTAAAGCTGGAGAGTATTAACTTTCTCTAGTGAACTATCAAGGAAAGATATGCAAGATCTGGTGATGACAGTCTAACTCAGATCTTGTTTTCCACATGGCAGTAACTTTATCCTTGGTGATAAGACTTGATGTTGTGAGTTTATGCAGCCTGTGTGAAGATGCCTTAACCAAAGATGACCTGAGTTATATCTCTGAACATTGGCAAGAAATGGTATGTGCCAGAGACCAGAGAGAGTGTTACACAGAGCAGTACTATTGGGGACTTTATTGGGTATCAACAAATTCATGCATGCAAACAGACCAACCACTAATACACTAATCTTAATTTTTGTCTCAGGAGCTGAGAATGATGTGAAGAGACTCAGAAGAAGCAATCAAGGTACATTTTATCAAAAAGGGAATTATTCTATTGAAAACAAACAAACTAACCTGCAGCCAGAGTAACGCCCATAGTGTGTAGATTTCAGAAAAAAAAAAAAATTGACTTTTCTTGGAAAAACGTATTTATATCTTACTGTCAATACCTAGTTGTACAGTTTTTCAAAAAGACTGGAACACTGTGATATATTTCAGAGCTAGGTTTCATCCTTCTTTTTTTTTTTTTTTGTTCCGTACTACTGGAAGCAGTACCTAATCACTAGATAGATGACATTTCATTGTTAAATTGTCATTGTCATTTCATTGCTGCAATCAATTATGCTTTCAAAAATTATGGCATTTTTATAATATAAATAAGATTAGTTTAAGTTACTTTGCAGGCTTATTATGTAGATGCATATATCAATACTTACAACAGATATTAACGTTTCCATCTCTTCGCTGCTTTTCCCAGATTCCAACAATTTATGCTTTTGAGAGGGAGTTTTCTTTTTGTTTTTCTCTTAAATACCTGATTTCCATTGGGACAAAACAGTTCTGATTTTAGCAAGCAGACTCGTATGAACAGGGTCAAATCACTTCAGATTTTTGTTTTCACTTCCTTTCTATACTGTTTTTGTTTGTTTGTTTGTTTTGTTTGTTTGTTTTCTTGTGCTTTTGCTTTTTTTTTTTTTTTTTTTTTTTTCCCCCAGACTTTTAGGACAAGGATTAGCTGTACATTTCTGAAGTACTTAGCAATAAAGATACTATTCCCAGATTGGGTCTAAACAATTGTAAAACAGATAATGAAAAGAATAAAACCCAATCTTTCTAAAAGCTATAAAACTGGTCTGACTTTGGCTTACTCTAATCTTCAGTGGCAGATCACTCCATACAACAATCTCCATGACATACTTTATCAGTATGCAAGATTTACGTATTCATAGCTTCATATGTGCAAGCTCTTGCATGCTTTTCCCTGGATTTATATCATTTCCTAGCTTTCCAAAGAGAACCTATTAAAGCAACTAGGAAAGGAAACTAGCATTGTGATATTCATCTTTACCACAGTTCTCACTTGTGATACACTCCTCCAAAATAAAACTTTAAGTCATTTTGCAACAGTAAATTTTTGCTTGAAAATCCTTCTTTACAAATCAATGACGTACAGCTGACTCAGTCTTGAAGGACTTGATTTGCAAGACGAATTGCAGGAATAAAAACTAACACGATAGTGTAGACTCAGGTAGCATCAGTTGTATTTTTGTTATTGTTGTTTTAACAAACAAGAGAGAAACAAGTATTTAAACATCTTTAAATTAAATTTAATCACATCCAATTTCTTAGAATGGATAAGGCATTCATAACAAACGTAATGACAATTTGAAAATGTGCCAAAATCAAAGATTATTCTAATGTGGCTTTAAAATGCCACATAGTAAAATTAAATTTTTCTCCATTGTACAGATAGTTGAATGAGAATTTGGAAAGAACATTTTCAAATAAATTTTACTTAGATTGTTAATTGCTGTTTTCCCAGCAAGAACTTTTTCTAAATTGTCTTAACAACTTGTTATTTCATGGATCAAGCAAGATAGCAATAGTCAAATTTATTTTTTTCAAGGATAATTAACTTATGGTTTTCAAAACCTCATTGCAGTTTTTGTTCAATAATTCCCAGTGCTGAAGACTACTTGAACCATTCCAATCTTTATAGATTCATCTTCCTTACTGATGCAGTCTTGCTATAGCTTCATCAAACCTGACCCTTGCTCCTGCCTCCTTCCTCTGGCAACAAACAGTACTGAGGAAACAGATCAGCAGAGAACAAGTCACTGGCATTACTGAGCAGGGTCTATGCCAGTTTTGCCTAGCTTTTAAAATACTGGTTTGCATGTAAGGAACTAGAAACTTCAGTTCCTGAAACTCTATCCAGGCCAGGTCTTGGAGTGACCTATCTATGATCTATAGATGTAATTATTCTAGGCTGGTAAGTGGTCTTCTGCCAAGCTTCAGTGCATTTACTGGAGTGTTCAGTTTATCATCATCTGTGAAATAATATCCTGTTAGCCTTCCAAGAGTGGGTAACTCCACTGTAATCAGCTGCATGATACTTGCTATTTGCCTCTGCAAATGAAAAAAAATATATAATATTAATCATTTGTGAAAATAGAGTACATTTGTGACTACTTATAAAAACAATGGTGCTTACACATTGTTTCAGCATACAATTTGTAACATAATTTGTAACAAGTTGTTTTATTGATATTTATAGACAAATAAAAACATCAGGGAAGTCCAACATTCTACCTTGTTATTAAATGCATTGTGTCACTATTAATGCTGAAAAAAAATAATAATAGTCTGTCACTTTATTGATTCTAAGATTTTGGCCTCAAATAAATATTTTTTTAAGGTATTTCCATAAATGTGAGAAATGAGTAGCCAAAATGCACCCTTAACTTTGAATGGGATATGATTACCAATGAACACCATGAGCAAGACTTTACATTATTTTGCCTCTCCAGAGTCTGGTTCTCATAGGTAAGACTGATAACTGCTGGCGATGTTCATTTCAACCAAAAGAAAATTTTTTTCTCTTTTGTTGATGAAGTCAAAGTTGTCTAGTCCACAAAGCTAACAGCATTAGCAATGGAATTAGCATCCCTAAGAAGAATGCACAAATGTCTATAAAATGCAAAATAGAATTGCAGATTTATTATTTATTATTATTATCAATGCTTCTACAACTGAAAACACGTGTTCTAATTCCAAGAAATACACATTCCAGAAGAACATGATCATTCACTAAACTGCTGTCAGTTGGTGCAGTACAGACTAAGATATACAAAAGTGCCAATCATGAATTCTAGTGTCTCTAAGCTGGCTAACTCACTGATATTTAATTAAAGTTTTAATAAAAGGATTTTGGAATTCATCTGAACATGTGTCCAAGATATTTACATGAAATCTTATATTCAGTTTTCAAAATTAGATATAATAGTTTTAAAATGTTTGTTTGTTTGTTTTGTTATCTATGACTGAGTAATCAAAAACCAGGAAATGCCAGATTACACATGCATCTTTTCTTCCTACTGTATCCTTACTTACACTGTGTAAGAAAAAAGCAAGTTATTTCACTACAGTTGTTGTATAAAACTGTGTTATATATGTATTTTAATGGTTCAAGTAAAGATTTGAGAAAGGAAATACAGAAAAAACATTCTTCAGGTCTCAGAAGATATATAGACAGTATATGCATTATTGTAGATGAAGAACCTAAAGGTGCTCCCACCTTCCCCTGGACTTGAAATCTAGCTTTCCAAAAGGAGAGAAGCTTTACAAGCCTCCCACCCGTGTAAAGACTACCCAAAAGTCATAATTCAGTTTGTCCTGCATAACTACATGACAAGGCTTCATATTGAATGGTCACACCATTGCTCCCCCATATTCAAGGTCACTCACTGGCTTCTAGCCCAGTTCTTGTCAGCTGAAGTTGTCTGCTTCTCTGTAATGGTCCTATAATTGACTCTTCTTCAGGCCTTACCTATGCCATTTTTTTTTTTTAAATCAAAACAGTAAACCTTTGTCTTTTCTGACTAATTGCTTTTTCAATCTCACTGATTTCAGGAAAAAAAAAAAAAAAGCCTAAAAATGAAAGGAAAAAAAGAAAAGGGGACAACAAAATCTTTGCTGTTATTTTCTTATTCCACTTTATTGCCTTTCTGCTACCCATACTGTCATACATCACTAAAGGTCTCATCACAGAAACAATTTCTGTAAACTAATAATATGAGCTGCAGTTTTGTGTTGTGAAAATTAACTCACCTGGGCATGCATTTTTCCTGCATCTGTGAATATGCAGTTGCTGGTTAAAGTATAAAAATCATATGCTTATGTTTAATTAATAAAATTACACCAGTTATTGCCACCCTAATGTAATGTTGAAAGAAAATTATTTTTCATCTATGGTACAGTTAGACCAGCACTTGAAACTCTCATTTATTGAAAAATATAATGTTGTTTGGGTTACACCATTTTTCTTTTCTGATATAAATGAGAAAAGTATGTAGAAAATGAAATGATTTGAAAGACCTCTCTCACAAGGACAAGAGGTAGTTTTCTTCTATTGCTTGTCCATATTATCCAATACCTTGTCTACATCATTCATAATTATTTAAATAGTAAGTGGAATTAGCCATGACCTCAGAGAAGTGTTAAATAGTGTACTGGTTTTTTTTTCTTCCTCTGTTCTATTTTGATTAACTTGTCTCATATCTACACTCTATAAAGATGAACAGACACTAGTAACTTGTTTCCCTAACGGGTAACAAAGCTAAATGAAACTCAGAAATGTTCAAACTTAATGTCATATTCTGGTATGCATATTCTTCACAAAGAAACCACAGATGAAATCTTCATAGGAAACTAAACATACCCAAGAGCAAGTGGGATACTATTGAAGCTTCTCTTTTATGTAGGATGTGGAAGATGTGCGATTATGCTACAATCTGTCCTTACTTTTGGACGTTTCATCAATAAACCTACACATCTCAGTATCCATATACTCAGGGGAAAAAAAATAAAAAATCCTTCTATAAAAAGATACTTCTGTATACTGCCACAGATGGGAGAATATTCTCTCCACAGTCTAAACACCTCCTAGTGTAATCTTTTAGCTTGTGAATGTAAAAATGGTGGAAGAATAATGTAGCCTCTAAGGAAGCTATCAAAATGAAGACACCCTCTGGCAATTGCCAGATCATGTTTGTTTTTCATCATGTGTTTATGAATAAGAGAAGTATGAAAGAAACAGCTGTTAGAAGAAGGAAAAAAAAAAAGATGGGAAGATATTTAAAGTAATATAGTTCATGTTTATTAAAGAAAAATATTGTTAAACCTTCTGAAAGCTCAAGCTCTGTTTTGAACCTATTCTATATAAGTATTCTGATATGAAGTTTTTTATTTTTATTATTATTATTATTATTATTATTATTATTTATTCTGCTTATAATCCATCTAGTCAATGGGAACCTTTTAGTTAGTGGTGTTTCAGGAGCTAAGAGTACTTTCATTTAGCTGTGCCTAGATGAGGCTGGCTGGCCTGAAGACACAGAATTGCATATTAACTGAAAAATGACTTATTGATGAGTGAAACACAGGAGTACACATCTAAAGAAAAAAAAAAAAAAGATATCTTTATATCCTTATATCCTTATATCCTTTCCAGAATTGGGTGTATGGGGCTAGGCTGCATTACAACACTATAAGGGAGGTAACTGTATTACCTCTGGAAACTAATTGTTTTGCAATTGTTTTATTAAGACACAGTTTCTTTTTTCTTTTCTTTTCTTTTCTTTTTTTTCTTTTCTTTTCTTTTCTTTTCTTTTCTTTTCTTTTCTTTTCTTTTCTTTTCTTTTCTTTTCTTTTCTTTTCTTTTCTTTTCTTTTCTTTTCTTTTCTTTTCTTTTCTTTTCTTTTCTTTTCTTTTCTTTTCTTTTCTTTTCTTTTCTTTTCTTTTCTTTTCTTTTCTTTTCTTTTCTTTTCTTTTCTTTTCTTTTCTTTTCTTTTCTTTTTCTTTTCTTTTCTTTTCTTTTCTTTTCTTTTCTTTTCTTTTCTTTTCTTTTCTTTTCTTTTCTTTTCTTTTCTTTTCTTTTCTTTTCTTTTCTTTTCTTTTCTTTTCTTTTCTTTTCTTTTCTTTTCTTTTCTTTTCTTTCTTTTCTTTTCTTTTCTTTTCTTTTTTTTTTTCATTTACCACATTCATATTTCTAGCAGAGGATGAGGAGAGGAAAAAGAAATGCTATCACCAGCCTAATACACTTGCAGGACAAGGCAGGCAGCTTCCCAAGCCCCTTCTACGTGTATGCTCAATTAATTTACTTTTTTTCTCCTTTGTCTGCCTAGAGAGCTATTTCTGACTTCTCCTGGCCACTGCAGAGAATCTCTTCATTCCTCCTAAATCTCACCCCTCCTAATCTCCCAGTTTCAGTTTTCCTTCCACTCCAGCTATCCTAACCATTCCAAATTTACCATTTTATTTCCCTTCAAATGTTCTCCTCCTGAGTCTTGTACTCCCTTTCCTGCATTCTCTAACACATCTCCATAACAGCCAAAGCTGCTGAGCTCTTCCTGCCTCAGCCATCTCTGCAACTGGCAGAGTGCATAACACTATCCCTCCAACATCAGACACCTCACTTTTCCCTGAAGACCAAATCTGAAGCACCCAGAAAACAGAAAACTGGAATTATGCTCTGGAAGACATTTCAGAAACTCCAAGGAGAGCCTGAACAACCTTCTCAGAGGACATCCTGAAGGCAGAAAGAATTACACACACAGGAAAAGTAGAGGACCAGTTTGTCTTCCATTCTTATAAGGCAATTACAGTACTATAGATTCCACTTGGCATCAGCTTATCACACCTCTTTAATCAATCCAGCCGTACTGGTTAGCATTTTTGTCCCTTCTTCCCTTCCTCTTTTGGGTCACTGATTGATCTCTGCTAAGAAAAGATAAAAATAGCAGAAATCTATGTTTTTGTTTTGTTTTTTTTTTTTTTTTTTGTTTTTTTTTCCTCATTGTAGAGGCCATTCAAGGATACCATTGATAATTTTCTGTCTTCTAGGATACATTTGCTAAACCACACTTTGGCATGACACACTTAGTGTGTCACAATGGATTTACAATACCTTTTAATTAATCACCCTCCAGAGTTTCAGCTGGAATTGATACCACACATGGACATATTTGGAATTGTTTTGAAATCAAGTGTGCCAATATAACATTTTTTCCCACTCAGTCTCTGGCAGTAAAGCTGGCTGAATTCTTGCCAAGGTGATTCATTTCATCCAGACCTCTAATTGTATTTAAACAATTAAGGAGAGAGGTGGGAGCAGTTCAATAAGTCAAGAGGATATTATAAGTAAAAAATGTTTCATATAATGGAAAGCATTAGCAACCAAGTAAAATTATACTAATAGCTATTTTTTTCTAAAGAAAAATAAAAACAAATAAACAAAATGATTTTTCTGTAATTATACATGTTGATTTGATGGATAAAAATAATAAAAGTATAGAAGCAGAAATGAAACAAGAAAATGAATGCAGAGTCATAAAAATCCAAGCTTACATAACTGTTACGTAAAGTCTGCTACCCCAAAGCAACAGAGACCACACCTTGAGCCCCACTAGATGCAGAGAGACCATGATGGTCTTTTAATTTCAGTCTTCTCATTATACTGTTTTTCTGTGGGTTCCAGTTGCATACATTTGGCAAGGATGGTCAAGGACCATTTATAACACTTATTGATTGGTTTAAGTCAACATAACAGTGAACTCTAATTTAAAGTATATTTATGTTACATTTTTGTTTATGTCTGGTCCTCTATTTATTCTATTGACAAAATATTTGTGTTGTGAAACACCATGAGTTTTAAGTGCACCAGATTTTATCCCTGCTAGAGTTAACATACCACCACTATTGCAAGAAACCAGAGTAGGGTTCTGTACAGATCAAGCCATACTTTCTTTAGGAAAGAAAAGTACTACAGAAAATCAACAGGTGTTTAGATTCACAGAGGGAACACAATTTTCTCCCCTATTACACCTGTTTTTTTTTTTTTTTTTTAAGAATTAAATGTGAATAATCAACACATTTTTCTTTCAAGCACTTCATAAACAGAAAATCAGCCTCCATATTGTACTCCAAACATGCAATGCTAGAATAACAATTCAGTTCCTTAACTTTATTGGTACAGCATCACAAATCAATGTGCAACATTGTCAAAATAACAGGAGAAAACTTTTTTTATATTTGTTCTTTTTTTTTAATATATATATATCTAGTGCTATGAGTAGTGATTCTCCACATTTGTTTGAACAGTTCATTTTCACCAGAAGACAGTTGAAAGCAAATATAATCATTTTCTGAGTCATTTTTAAAGTAACTCTGAGACTGATTTTCCGTTGTCCTGAAGAGTATATAGTCATTTAGCTGGTGCAGAATGGTCCCAGTTCAGCAATCTACTTTCAGTACGTCTGACTAAGTGTGTGAATAGTGCCATTGATTTCAAAGGGAGTACTTATGTCCTTAATGACAGACACACTCCGGAAAGGCTGATTGAATCAGAGCTAGAGTAGGAGTCAGCCTCTCCAACCTGAAAACCAGCACTTCACACCACTCACCGGCATAAACGTCATTGCAGAGGGAAGGACAGTGCCCGACTCAGTTTTCTAACCCCTAGATTCAGTTAACGGGTGAAGTAAGTTGCCAGTTACAGGTCCTCAAAGCAATAATTAGGTCTGAAAAAGGCTGCCAGACAGCTGCAGCACTGTTTTAAGCAAATAAAAAACATTAGTTTAACTGGCATGATATTCACATCTCTGTATGAAATAGTTGTGTGAAATTTCTAAATGCACAAAATTGTGCAAAATCTAAGCTAACTCAGCTAAATAACAACATAAGAAAAATTACAGTATCTTAAATGTAAATCTTAATGTAATGAGAAAATTATTAGTAAGGTTTAGAAACTGATCAAAGAAGACAAATCAGTCATTGACTGTATCTTTGGAACACTGTTTCCATGTTCAGAGCAGGATTACTGTGTTTCTACAGCTAAGATACGCTGAAGCTGAACAGCCATGTACCTTCCACAGATTAAATTATATATCATCTAGTTTTGCATTATAAATTTATATGAAATCAGTTGTGTTCATAAAGTTTAGATGCTAACAATTTTTAAACATATACACAAAAATCAAAGATAAATAATGTACTGGTAGATGAAGAAGGTCTAAAGATATAAAAATGAATTTCGAAAAAGCAATATTAATTATATTTTACAGTTTGCTTTGACATGTCTGTTACTTCTTTTTTTAGTTTCTTTTTATAGGTACTTTTTTTTTTTTTTTTCTATAAAGCAGGACATGGATTGAAAGAGTTGTTAAAATTTTTTTTAAAACCTGCATTAAATTTAACAATCTTGAAATATTCCTCCCCCCCCACCTCCTCCCACCCTCCCCAGCTTATAAGCATTATTCTTGCAAACAGTGAATGTTTTAGGATTCTAGGTACACAAGTGATGTACTTTTTTTTTTTTTTTTTTAATATAAGCTCTGCTAAGTTTACAAATCATTAAGATACACTAGTGTACACAGATCTAACAAATAACTTTGACACTTTCAGATTTTGTAACATTGTTCTCCAAGATACCGTCTCCCTTGCTTTCATCACTTGTTCCACCATGCCCCGACGCAGATACTTTGCTGCCTTTATGTCATGACATCAGGCTCATAAGAGAAGCAGAGAACCACAAATTGCTGTGGAAGGTCTAGGGGTCTAGGGAAGGATCTCTGCCACCATCTGCTGGAAGAGAGCAAGAAGGCTGTACTTCCCTCTCTATCTCCCCACTTCTATAGCAGGAACTTTCTGGGAAGAATTCCTCTGGGCCCGCAGCTACCCTTCTGCCTACACATATGCCATAGGAAAATGAAGTGAGCCTTCTGAATAAACTGGTAGAAGTCTCCATCCAACACATTTTAGATCTGCCACTATTAATCTTACTGTCAGGCTGGCAGTATTAGTCCAAGAATGTGTCTCATGGCACAATCCAAACAAGTCACCAGAGCATTTCTATTCCACACCAGGCAGTGTCACTGGGCTCTACATCACAACCACAGGCAACAGTATAGCAAATAACTACACAGAGACAAATGTCAATTTCAATATGCTTCCAAATATAGCAGCCTTCCAGGAGACAGGCACCAACCAATGTTCTAGACAGACCTGCCCTCAAGGTATTCCAAGCAGAATAAATAAATAAATAAATAAACTCTCTTTCTCTCTCTGTGGGAGCACAAGTCAGTGAATTCATTTCAAGAACTGCTAGGATTTAACCCTCACTCTTCTTTTTCAAACATTACACCAAGGTGGTATTTGAGATAGTATGTATTTCCTAAGTATACACAGTCATTTCATTGCATATTTGTTTTCCCTATGACTCTTTTCCCTGCAAGTATTATTCTCTCTTAGCCCCATCTCACTTATTTATCCTTCATATTTCCCTACTAATTTTCTTGAATGTCTTGTCTTCTGTGTCTCTTCTTCGTATCCACTTTCATTTAACCTATTCATATTGTAATTTTCCTATTTTCAGCAGCATTTCCTTCAGTCTTGTGACCCCTTGTCTATCATTCTCTTTTCTCCTCGCAACCTACCGTAGGTAACTTTATGTTTCTTTTTGGCCATAGTTATCTGCTGTTTTGAGAGCATCCCTCCATATCTTTTCTCCTTTGAATCTCTCCCAACGTAACTTCACCTCTTGTGCCACCAAGCTGTCATCCACAGGAGTGGCATGGATCTCTTTTCTCTTTCCAGCTAAAGCACTCCCTGAAAAGTCTTCATGTGGTATGTGAATCTGTATTCAAGCTAGTACTACACACTGAATTACACAGAACATACCTACCATCTGTTCAGAGTAGCTGTAAAGAGTTGCACAGACATCAGTGTCATTGCACAGCAACAAATTTTATTGGTCTTACTAACCCCAGAGACTATACTACACAGTGAGCACCATCTACTGGCATCTAATTACTTAGGCATGTATGTAGAAATAAAACATTTCTCTATTCATAAACCTACCAAAATTGATCTTCAAATAATTTACTTATTTGTTTGTTTGTTTATATATTGTTAGATCTTCAGTTAGGTGTCTGTTCAGATCACTGCATGGTAATATCTATATTTCTGGCCTGAAAGGGGAAAAATAATTAGATGCTTAAAATGAGTTATTTTATATTAAGATAAACATACATGTAATTTAACACACATTATATATATATACACACACATGAAGACACACATATCAATTGCAATCTTAGCTTTACATCATTTGGTCTTTGCTTTTATCTTAGGAAAGCCTACCAAAAGAAGAAGAAGAAGAAAATCTTAATCCCACAGTAATAACTTCAGATAATGTGAATATACTTCATTGATACCCTGAAAAACTCTTATGTACAGAAAGGGTTTGAAGAATGAAAGATTCTAAACTATGAATTTAATTTGGACAAGTGTTTGGAACAATTTAATTGGGACAAGTGTTGTGTTACATCACAGGCAGAGCTACACAGGAATTTCTAATCATAATGATTTTGTAAGAAATGCACTTTTCATGAGCTTAGAACATCCAGAAGGCAGTTTTTGATTTTCTTGTATATTTTATACTTACTGTGAGGAAGGAAGGAAGGAAGGAAGGAAGGAAGGACGGAACGGAAGGACGGACCACAAGGAATCTATTATCTATTGTTTTTGTTTGTTTGTTTGTTTGTTGTGTGTTTTTTTGTTTTTGTTTTGTGTGATACAAATCATATTATTTCATGCTGTTCAGTTAGTATGTTTTAACATTGAAGTATTTGCACCAGTTCACACTTCATTAAATCATAGTGTATATATATATAAAATATAGTTTGCATTTGATGATGTTTTGAATCTGTTTATTTTTTGTTATTGTTTCACTCTAGGGGCAGATAGTTTAAAATGAACAAATTTTATTTTAAGAGTAAGGGAATATACAAGAACTGTGGACCAATTTAACTGATAAAAAATGTAGAAAATGTTCTCATTTTGATCCTATGCCTTCAAGAAAAGATAAAGTTTGCCCTGAATAAGGACTTCCTTCCTTTTCTGTTTCTTGCATAAAGAGTACTACAGGGGTTATGCCTAGACTATACCAGTTAATTAAGTGTGCCCAGAAGCTTTTCCCAAGTACAAGTAGCATGGAACAGCTGGGACTTGTGAAAAAAATATTCTCTTAGTCTCCACCACAAGAGTTGCTGCAGGCAAGCTGAGCATTGGGAACAGCCCTTGGAGTGATGTAAACTCTGAGCTGTGCCAAAAAATCTACTTGAAATTAGCTAATTTACACTTAGGGAACACAAGAATAGTTCAATGGAATAGACAATCACAATCCAGTGCCTAGAAATGCTCATTGGCTGTGATTAATCTACTGGTATAGACACAACCTTAGAGGATTAAAAAGTGAACCTAATCCTAGAGACAGGTTAGTCAAGGTTTACTTGACTAAACTAGAGTCAACACTGCATATTCTGCTATGGGAAACCTGGAATCTATCACAAGGTGCAGTTTGATTCATCTGAGCATGTAATGGGAGATATATGGCGATGTTATTTAATGATAATTCAGGAAAATGTACATTTTGTTTAACATTATTGACATGTATATGCAATCATCGATCATCTACTCAGTCTTCCTGACCAGGTGGCGTGTAGCAGACCCCCAATATGTGGCCCTCTCCTTCCTTTAGGTATAAGGAAGAAATTCTTTCCTCTGAGGGTGGTGGGGCACTTGAACATGTTGCCCAGAGATGCTGCAGGTGCCCCATCCCCGAAGTGTTTAAGGCCAGGTTGGATGAGGCTTTGAACAACCTGGTCTAGTGGGAGGTGTCCCTGCCCACGGTAGGGGGGTTGTGATTAGATTATCTTTAAGGTCCCTTCCAACCTTAATCATTCTGCGATTCTGTGATTGTATGATTCTTTGAACTAATTCAAAGCAGTGACTCTAGACTGTATAACTACATACCACAGAAGAAATACATTCATGGATATCGTCATGACTTTTATCACCAGCTAAACTGTGAGTTTCATGTTATTTTAGAATATCTTCTAACATATCACAATAATTGAGAGGTAATAAAGCATGCCAAACAAATTATACTAAATTCTTGTAATAAAGTACTGGTTCAATTAAATACTTTTACACATTTTTATCAGGTAATAGCACTGAAATATCTATAACATTAAGTCTGACAAAAGAACCCTATGTATTTCAGCAGAAAATCTGATCCAGAAAAATGAAGACCGTAGAGTAGAAGTAAAATCTATGCAGTACACTGGTACTAGAACTACTGCCCAGCCTTCTCAACATCTTCTTCTGGATGAAGACGGTATTTCCAGAGCAAAGATTAAGTTTCCATCCTAAATGACAGCTTTCTTCCAAACCTTAAAAGGCTTCTGTAAAACAGCACATTCAAGGATGTTTGGGCTGGTCTCATATGTTACCCTAACAGCTGCATTCTTACAGCAATTCTTCCACTCTGAATTGAAATAATGAGTTAAGTTTACTTCCTTTCCTGGCATACTGTCCTATCTGAATTTTCCCCAACATAAAATATTCCCTTAATCAAAATATTTTGTTGGTCTAAAAAGCCATTAAATTATTCTACGTTATACTGGATGAATGGAAGTTCATTATCAAAAAGGCTACCAAGCTTTAGCAGTGGATTTTTATAAATTTCTACTACTTTTGCCAAATATAATTAAGACCTTTTATTTTTAGTTTTTAAGTATATGAAAAGAAAACACAAATGAAAGTATTTCTTTTATATGGTACCATATCTTTCTTAATTAGTTTGTGAAAATAAGGCTTCCTCAGACTGATAGTCTGAAGATTCACTTTTCATGCTTTCACATAAGATCATATGTGTGCTTTTAAATTGATTTGTGCGTGTACCTCAAAGCTCTGGAAAGACATATTTTAAAACAGCAATAGAAAATGCATAAACATTTTAATACATTAGATACTCTTGAACTTTTACCTTGAGGAGTTTTCTTCAACTTGCATTAAAATGTATATCTTTAACAGTTGAGAAGAAGCTGAAACATAAAGATACACACACTAAAACCAGACACGGTTAGTGCTTACTTTGTGAAGTATTTTTGTTAGTTTCAAGTGCAGAGAGAACTAAATGAAATATTATGGGCAATTCCTAAATAAGTGTAATGCATACAAGAAGCAGAAAATGAGGAGAATTATTTTTATGAAACTTTTACCTTTTAAATTCCCTAAAAATATTACTATATCATAGCAGATCTTGTACTTCAAAACCTGCATTTCACACTTTTCTTCCAAAGCTGCTGAGTGTTAAACGTGACTTTCTGTCAATATGAAAAAATTAAATCAAATGAGAAGTTTCCACCTGTACACCAAGGCAGCACTGCTTTAACTAATGAAGTAATTCAGACATCGAGACTAAACTCTATTTCGAGCTGTACTGCTTGCCAAAAAATGGAGGCTACTCCTTGAACTTTCTTGCTCTTCTTTTATCTCTATGTTGTTATCTCTACTCAAATGGAAACATTTCTGGAGATACTACATTTCTGTTGATCTGCACTGTATCAAATATTTCTTGGGAGCTTAAAACATTAACGTTAAAAAAAATAAAAATAAAAGGCAGTATATCTAAGAAATGACCTGTATAAAACATTATATTAGAAATTATTTCCTCATGTTTCTTCATAAAACAAATAGATACCAAGCATGTATTTTTAAAAAGGAACACCTAAATAATTTTTGTAAGACTGCACTTTGTACTGGGTCTGGCTGGGATGGAGTTAATTTTCCTTGCAGCAGCCCATATAGTGCTGTGCTCTGCACTTGTAGCTACAACAACATTGATATCACACCAAAGTTTTGTCTATTGCTGAGCAGTGCTGGCACAGCATCAAGGCTCTCTCCAAATTCCTCTAAAGCCAATATGTAGGGGGTGGACAAGAAGTGGGGAGGGAATATCACCAGGGCAGCTGACTTTAACCAAACAAAGTGATATTCCATACCATGTGAATACCATGTCACACCACTCAGCATTAAAAGGTAGGAAAGGAGAAGGAGAAGGGAGGGGGGCTCTCATTATGAAGACATCTGTCCTCCCAAACAACTGCTACACATATCGAGGCTCTTCTTCTCAGGACCTAGATGAACATTGCTTGTTGATGGGAAATAGTGAATAATTGAGAATAATTCTTTCTGTGCTTCTGTTTTTTTTTTTTTTTCCCTCTCCCTTTTCCCTTTAATTAAATTAGCCTTATCTCAACCTGTGAGCCTTTTTTTTTTTTTTTTCTTTCCAGCATACATTTTTCTCCCACCACCACCTTTTTTGAGGAAGGGGAGTAAAAGAGGGATTGTGGTGTATTTTGGCTGCCCAGCAGGGTAAAACCACTATACCTTTACAATAACAGTCATTCCAAATCTCACCCAATTGTTATTGTCAATATGCTTAGCAAAAGACTCGTGCTTCCTCTTGACTTTATATCATCAACATGGGTACTATCCACTACCTCAAGACTGATTACACAGATTCTGTTTTATTTATTTCCAATAAAATGAAGATGGGTTCTGATTTTCCTGTACAATTAGAAGCCCATAGAAGAAAGTAACTTGTGAGAAAAATTTACCTTGCTAGTGATGCACACATACTTGAGAGGTAGCTGGAAAAGAATCAGTATAGGAATCACAAAAATCAATGTTACACCTACTTGTATTCAGAACATTTTAAAGCCTAAAGCCATGCTTAAATCAAATTCACAGTACTTGAGGTTTCTACAAGATAATGAGAAAAATGGTAGCGGTTTAGAATAAAAAATTAAAATATAAAAAATAAAAAAAATTAAACAGTACAGTCCCAAATGCATGGAAACTGCAGGTTAAGATGTAGTAACAAGATCTAGAACGAATGAATGGTCCTTAGCCTCACAGGGTGGTGACATTAGAAATTAACCTATCATCAGCAATTGTCATGCAGATGTAAGCTGGCAATAGCATTGCATCAGTTTATCTTAGTATTGTGCTGTTAGGAGCACAGTGTGTTTAGCTAAAGGATAAGAACTAATTGCAAATTATAAACCTGCTATAGCATAGTGATCCTCTTTTTCTCTTTTTTTTTTTTTCTTTTTCATTTTAATGTATTACTTAAAACACAATTACTCTAAGGCTTTTAAATCATCTAGAGGGCATCCCAGATTATTACATGTGAAATTAAGGCCTATATTCCACAATGGAAAGAAGAACATTAAACTAATGATCACCCTAAAACCAGATTATTATTATTATTGTTATTATTTTGTTTGGTTTAATGATTAGTCTAATTTTGCTGAACATGAAGGTTAAATTTATTTCTTTCATCTACATGACTGTTATCGAATCACAGAAACTGGATATGGTACAAGCTTATTAGCTAGTCTGGTCAATTTGTTTGTTAACACAGAACATTTCCCCATAGGTTTTCCAACTACTGTGAACACTTAAGATCCAAAACACATGTATTCACAAAATACATTATTTCTTAGAATTATGAATTTTCTCTGATACTTGTCCTCTCCTTATGATCCTCTCTTGTGACCTCATAACAGGCTTTGTACTTAATTTAATTTTCTTTGCTTCTGGGCTTCAAAACAACTTATAACATCGAAGTTCTCAGCAAAACATTGCTAATGCTCTATGTAACCAAATTTCTCTGCTATGTAGAGCTTTATATATTTTGGACTGGAATTTTTCATAGTTAAGAATGGATTGGAAAATAATTTAAGCCCTTTGCTCCATTAGAAAACTAAGGCATATAGAGATCCTATTATCTATGATGATTTGTGTCTTAGAACTTAGGGATGCTTATTTTTGGAGATGCAAGTCCTTCTAAATGTCAAGCACAGGATGTGAAAGTTTTTACTGAAACCTGTCAGATTTCAGCTGTACAGAAAAAAACTTTTTTGAGCAACCACAAATATTCAACTGTCAGGTAACATTTCTTAATGAAACCTCTCATGTAAAGATAAGTGAAAAGATAGCTGAACAGCTACCCACCAGAAATACATCTTCTGCTTAAACATCCACAATTTTCTAATAAACATCAAGTTGAACCGCCTTTGTTGATATACATTTGCATGCTGATGAACAATGCTTAAGGGAATACAATGTTTGTGATGACACTTGGAAAAGAATTAGAAAATAAGACTCACTTAAAAGAGATGTGAAAGTGAAGAACTCCACTCTAGGTGATGACAAACAGAATCTGAAATATCTGATAAATATGCAAGAAAGTCAAAAGTAAATAGATAGCTCCTTAATAAATGGAAGCACATGCAATCCAACCACATACTGAGTGAGACAGAGGAAAAAAAAAAAAAAAAAAAACACAAATATTTATATGCCTTATCTATGTTTTTGATGGAAACTAATTGACAACTGTAAACTAGATGCTTGAATAAATCAACCTAGGGAATTTTCCTTGAGAAACCTCATATATAAAGTACATAACACTATCCTACAATTAATTAATCCTGTAATATTAACCACAGGTAATCAAAGCTTCACTACAAAGTGAATTTGAAAATGGAAATGTATCTTTCAAAGAAAGCAAGGGAAATCAGTGGCAGGGTTGGGGCGTGGGGGGTGGACGCAGCTCGAGATGTTACAATTTAGTGTGAATTCAGCACAAGTAAAACTAGTAAATTAGCTAATATGTGGGTTTATCATTGCATTACATACTAGATCCCAGAAGCTAAATTCGAACTGGACACAAATACGTAGCACATCACATAAATTGTAAAGAAAAATGTGAGGATTTGGTAATCAAGAGAGAGAAAGGAGGGAAAGAAGGGTAGAAGAGAGAGTGAAGGCATGGATGAGACTTAAGAGGGAAGGGCAGGGAGAGAAGGAGAGAAGGACTAAGACAGAGAAAGAAGACACTAAAGACATAGCCCTCTCTTTCTCTCTCTCTCTCTCTCTCTCTTTTTTTTTTTCCCCTTATTGGGGAAAATATAAAACACTGATGATGTCTGTGAAATATATTTCTGATTTTTCATTGTATACTGACAAAATCCAGGTTACGCATGGGCATGAAACCACACTTTTGCTATTGCTGTCTTGTGCATAGTAGTACTGGGAACTGTAACACCACATATCTCTTTCAGTTGAAGATAAGGTGACTAATAACCATTATTTTTTTACAGAATAGTTAGAACTCAACTAATCTCATCAGGACACATTTCTTCTTTTGCACTAAGTAGGATGTGATACCTTTCAGTAATGAAGATAAAAGGGCACTTGAACTGGCTATAAAGCTCACTACTATCAATGACTCTGGTAAACTGCAGATAGGTAGTTGAACACCTGTAATAAATGTTGCTAAAAATTGTCACTCCTGCTAAAAAAAAAAAAAAAAAAAAAAAGAAAAAAAAGTCTCTAATCAAGGAAAGGTTATATCTAAAAAAATATATTTTTGGGGGGAGGGGGGGAGGGGCAAAGCTTTATCATCAATCATTTTAGCTCTGGTATGCTGTAGTAATTTTTAAGGGACTGAGAGATCGAGAATTGTTCATCTCAATGTATGTTTAAAACACCAGTTTACTAAGTCATCCAAAAGTCTTTTAAGATTTCATATGCAGTCTTGATTGCTTTCATGTTTCAGTTACACTGAGATCACATACAGTAGCAGTGCTGTAACATAGCAGCAGGAAACAGGTGCAAATAGGATAGCTAAAGCCTCTTCCCCTGTCTTCAGCTCTCCTTCCTTATTATAGCCCTCAGTTGAAGTCTAATGTCAGGCATCGTGCACTCATCTATAACTGATGTAAAGAGCCATCATTGCCTCCATCAGACCTATGCCTCATGACAAATTTTTAGCAACTTTAGCAACCCATATACCTGCGCACAGTTAGCACAAGGAATTTACCGACTACTTAGATTTTTTATCTATGACTGTGAATGGACCTTCCCAAACTCATAGAACGGCTGGGGTTGGAAGCAACATCAAAGATCATCTAGTTCCAACCCACTTGCCATGGGCAGGGGTGTCACCAGGGCCTTGTCCAACCTGATTTTGATCACCTCCAAGGATGGACCATCCACAACTTTTCTGAGCAACCTGTTCCAGTGCCTCACCATCCTCTGAGTTAAGAATTTCCTCCTAACTTCAAATTTAAATCAACCCTCTTTTACTTTAAAGCCATTCTTTCTTGTCCTGTCATTGTCTCTCTGAGCAAAAAGTTGCTATCTTTTTAATAAGCCCCATTTGAGTATTGAAAATCTGCAATAAGGTTACCCTGGAGCTTTCTTTTCTTCAGGCTGGATAGCCCCAGTTCTCTCAGCCTTTCTTCATAGGAGAGGTGCTCCAGCACTCTGATCAACTTCATAGCCCTCCTCTGGACCTATTCTAACAGATACACATCCTTCTTGTGCTAGGGACCTGAGCACAGATCAGCATTCTCTGGGTGAAACCTTCAAGACAATTCCTTATCCACTGAATGGTCTACCCATCAAGACCATCTCTGTCCAATTTGGAGATCAGGATACCATGTGGGACCATGTCAAAGACTTTACAGAATTCCAGGGAGATGACATCAGCTGGTCTTCCCTTGTCAACTGATGCAGTTGCTCCATCTTAGAGGGACACAAGATTGGTCGGGCACAATTTGCCCCTAGTGAAGCTGTGCTGGTTATCTTGGATCACCTCCTTTTCCTGCCTGTACCTTGACATTTCTTCCACAAGGACTCATTCCATGATCTTCCCAGGCACAGATGTGAGGCTCACTGGTCTGTAGTTCCCTGGGTCTTCCTTTCTACCCTTTTGTGGTGGTTTTACTCAGGTGGGCATCCAAGTTCCACCACGGCCGCTCTCTCACTCCCCCTCCTCAAAGAGAAAGGGGGAGAAAATACGATGCAAAGGGCTCAAGGGTTGAGATAAGGACGGGGAGATCACTCAACAATTATCGTAACGGGCAAAACAGACACAGCCTAGGGAGATAGTAAGATTTATTGGCTATTATTAGCAAATTAGAAAAGTGAGAAACAAAGGAAAAAAAACAAAAACACCTTCCCCCCAACCACCCTCTTCCATCTCCTCCCCCCGAGCAGTGCAGGGGAATGGGGGAATGGGGGAATGGTCAGTCTATAGCACTTTGTCTCTACTGCTCCTTCTTGATCACTCTCGTCACCTGTGCTGTGGGGTCCCTCCCACGGGATGCAGTCCTTACCGAACTGATCTGTCGTGGGCTTCCTACAGGCAGCAGCTCTTGAAGGACTTCTCCAGATATGGGTCCACACCACGGGGTCCATCCCTCAGGAACAAACTGCTCCAACCTGGATCCCCCACGGGGAGCAGCTCCTGCCAGGTCACCTGCTCCTGTGTGGGCTCCTCTCCAGGGGCTACAGGTCCGGCCCAGTATCTGCTCCAGCGGGGGTCCTCCACAGGCCACAGCCTCCATCGTTGCAGGTCTACCTGCTCCACTATGGTCTCATCCACGGGCTGCAGCGTGGAACCCTGCTCCACCATGGTACTCCATGGGCTGCTGGGGGACAGCCTGCTTCACCATGGTCCTCCAGACAGGACACAGGGGATTTCTCCAATGCCTGGAGCACCTCTCCCCCTCCTTCTTCACTGACATTGGTGCCTGCAAGGCTGTTTTTCACTCCTCTCACTCTCTCACTCTCCCAGCTGCTGTGTGGCAGCTTTTTTTTTTTTTTTTTTTTTTTTTTTTTTTTCCCCTTTTTAAAATATGTTCTCACAGAGGTACAAACAACATCACTTATTGTCTCAGCTCTGGTCAGCAGTGCGGCCCTTACCTTACATGGGGCAGCTTCTAGATTCTCCTCACAGAAGCCACCCCTATGGCCCCCCACTACCAAAACCTTGCCACCTAAACCCACTACAGTTTTTTAAAAATAGAAGTTATGTTTTCTTTTTTTTCCAGTCATTAGGGACTTCACCTGACTGCCTGGACTTTTCAAATATGATGGAGAGAGGCTTGGCAACTACCTCAGCTAATTTCTTCAAGACCCTGGGATGCACGTCATCTAGCCACATAGACTTGTTTAGTTTCATCAGGTGGTATTTAACCAGTTCTTCACTTACAGTGGGAGTAACTTCACTCCTCCAGCCCTCATTTTCAGGTTCAGGGAAATGAAAGACATTGGAAACCTGACTTGCAGTGAAGAGTGAGGCAAAGAAGTTGTTGAGTCTATCATTCTTCTTCATGCCTGTTGTTACCAGTTCACTCTTCTCATCCATCAGAGGGGTCACACTCTCCTTGGCCTTTCTTTTCTGACCAAGTTACCTATAGAATCCCTTCCTGTTATTCTCTGCATCCCTTGCCAAGCTCAGTTCCATTCGTGCCTTGGCTTTTCTGATCCCATCCCTGCTCATTGGGACATGTACACTTCCCAGACCACATAACCTTGTTTCCACTGCCTGTGCATTTCCTTCTTGCACCTCAGTTTGACCAGCCAGTTCTTGCTCAGCCATCTTGGTTTTCTGTCCTCCCTGACCGCTTTCTTACTCAGGGGGATGGAGAGTTCTTGTGCTCTATGGAAAATATCCTTAAAGAGTTTCCAGCTCTGTTCAGCTCCTTTTTCCCTAAGGAGAGTGTTCCAGGGCATCTCATCCACTATGAAACCAAAAGATTTTTAAAACACAAAAGCCAAGAAGCTTATTTGAATAAAAAATATAAACTTTTAAACAAAGAAAGCTCTTTTCGCATAGCATGGGATAATCAAAGAAAAATTGGCTAACGCTTCACACAGCAGCCTTGGTGTGGACTCCTTTCTTCCCACCAACTCAGGGGTATTTTCCTGAGCTGCAGCTACTTGGGATAGTTCATATGAGCATTTCTCCAATGCTGCCAGTTCTCAATGGCCAACATGCAACAGTTTCTCAGTGTTCATGAAGTGCAAGCTTCCAACTGCAGCTGCAGCTCTCTGGAAGTCTTACCCTCTAATCTCAAGTTACTAGCCTGAGCAAGTTCAGTAGTTCTCAAAGAAAATGAGCAACTTCACATCTCAATGTCTTACCAAGCTCTCTTAAAAGAACAGGAGTGAAAAACTTGAAAGAAATAGTGGGCAATAACCCATCCATGGCATAATCTCATACTATATATATATTTGCATAGCATGAATTTGCATTTAAACTGATCAGTTGGAGCAGTCTCTCTTCTCGGTAGATCCACACTATTCTTTAGTACTACATTACCTTGTTATCACTTGCTAAATTGGGATGGACTATGCCATGTAAATTCAAATTCTACTCTCATTACTCCTGCTTCCTTTGTTAAGTGCATCTGCTTTGTTCTTGGGAAGGGCACACAGAGAACGGCAGTCTCATCTACAGCCATGCCACAAGCAATGCCCTTCCAGGAACAGAACAATAGAGGTACACATGAACTGGAGTTTGCTTGCCAGCTGAGAGGATGTTGGAAATATCTTCCACTCTGCCTTCAGCACACTTTTGTCCACACAGAACAGGCAAGTACTCTTCTGACTCTACACATTTCAATATAGGCAAGCTCTCACCGAGAGGCAAGTGGCTGCACAAAAAAATGTCCTCCAGAGAGATTTACCTTTGTATTTCTTTGCAAAAGACTACACCAGTCAAAAGACATTATAGCAGAACTAATCAGGTTACACCCTGTTTCTGCTCTTCACCCTGAAACTGGGATTTCTATGTCACCATACCTGCAAGCCATAGTCAGATAACACAAATATTTATTTAGTGATTAAAGCTTTTTATAGGGCACCAGCATGACTCATAGTTACAATCTTACTATCCTTCAGTGAGTGATAAGTATCTGTGTACCTGCATTTTGAAAACATACATTTCTACACTTTTCAAAATGCAACCTACAATACAAGATTAAATCACAGCAATTTATTTAAAAGAACAGGTTTTGAGTTTGATGGAGGAACTTTTTTCAAATCACATGACTATTTTGCTCACTAGAACTAGCAAAAAAATGTAAACTTGTTTATTACTACAAATGCCATATTGACAAAGAACATACACAATACAGAAACTTTAGATTTAATAACAAAAATTATAAAAAATGTCTCTTGATTCCTTTGTGACATTCTCTTCCAGAGCCAAGAGAAACTGCATACTACATCATTGCTTTGTAACCCTGAAAGTTGAATGATGTCTAAGTTTCTAAACATCTTAGATATCACCCTGAATCAGCTGAATACCTCATTTTTCTTTCACAGATTTTTGAATATCTTTATAGTTTCTCTCCAGCATTTATTTTTCACTTTAACTACAGATTTTTACTTTTTTTCCAAACAACTCTTGCCAGCAAATCCTATTAAGAAATAAAGATCAGAATTATAATTAGAATTAGATTGCATGGAAAATTACTATTTTTATATTTCTCAAGGGAGAAGCATAAAGTGAAATACATACTATGCATGTGTTGTGACTGCATTAGGAAAGAGGATCACTATAGATGTTCAAGAAATTTCTAATTGAAGAATAATTTACAAAATTCACAATATAATGATACACTTATAGAAATTTCCAAACCTGTAACAGATGACTTCATATATTTTCCTTTTTTTTTTTTTTTTTTCCCTTGTAATTCTTGAGATGCTCTCATTCTCCCAGACAGTCTTAGATGCTTTATTTAATTGATTCTGTAAGCACTTAGATGTTATGGAGAGATGGAGCGCAATTCCTTTTAGAAAAGCATAACCAGCAAAAATGAGTTTGCTGCTTTGATTGAAATGACGTTGTATGTGCACAGCTATTGCCTCTGGCAAACAAATAACACAAGAAAAAACATTACATGGTGCCAAAATATGAGGAAGACTTTTTCTAAAATTTTTAACAACATTTTAGGTCTGTTCATGATCCCAAGGAAATTCAATTTAAGACTCTTAATTATTTCAAGGGAATAAAAAACAATTCTTTATTTAAGAATAAATAAATTCTTTATTTATAAGAAAAAAAATTATAGTCATGTCTATTTCTTGAGTTAAATATTTATACGATTATCTTCAACTAAGTTAGTTACCAGTATAGTAGTGTTAATATTTCTCATGAATTAAATAATTTAAGAAACCATATGTATTTGTGAATTAAGCTTGAAACTAAGATAAAATTTTAAACAAGTACTTTCATTAAATAGTTAAAAAATAAATAAATAATAAAGTCACCTATGCAAAGTGCTCATTCTTAAAACACTCTTGCTCTTTTTACTTTAACTCTGGTTGACAGAATAATAGCAGGTATTGTGAAATTTAAGTAATGTAACTGCAAGGATTGTGCTTTGTGAGTCAAGTATACATGGCAAAATTTTCCCTATGAATTACATGATAGTTTTTCATGACAGTTCACACCATTATCATTCTTCTTCAAATAATGGGAACAAGAATTATTATTTTTTTCCAGGAAAATATATATAAATATATATTCTTTCTAATTAATTACAAACACTGAGGTTTTTCTGTTCCCACCTGTTCTGTTCTGTTCTTGAGCTGAGAAACAATTGTGCCACAATGGAAATTGAAATGGTATTGAGAGGTATTACTCTACTCTGAGAAACTTGTAAAAATGTAAAAGGCAGTTAGACAATGTTCTATGTTAATGACGTGTAATATTACAAAGAAAGTAGGCATGATAGATAGAACAGAATCCAGATAAGAATATGTGATTTTGAAATAGGATAGACAAGAATAATGTGTTAAAGTAATGGTTGAAATATTCTACAGAATCTTAGGATCAGACTGGAATATGATCTGAGACCATTTATATTAGAGACTAATTGCCTCATTAAGACAGACTAAATTCCTAAGTTATTACTGGAATTTGTTCAGATGTGTTCATTTGGATCTCAGGGCCAAATTCCTTGAAGTATGAAATAAGTCATAGTTCTGAAACCGCCCCAGTGGCGTTTTTAGAATGACCTTGACAACAATTAATACATTCTGGAAGAACAGGTCGTGGAGTGGAACTGACCAGTTGTGACTCAAATCTGTGAGCAAAACAAATAGAATTAGCCCTGTAGTTAAAGTTCGCTATTTCATAACACAGGGTGAAAACCTGGGGATTCAAGTCAAGGAAGTTAGCTGGACTGAGAAAGAAAACCAATAGAGGAGTAAAGGGAATCAAAGTCAAGAAGTGTTTGCCCTTTTTCTAAGCTTTTTTATTAACAGATAGAAATAAAACTGCTTGGTTAGCATAGCTGCTGATGGGGGATGTGAAACACATCTTTGATCTTCTAACACAAAACTCTTGAAGTAAACTAATCCCTGGCAAAAGTGTCAGTCTAAAATTGGTTCACACAGAAAAGACGAATTTGCTAAACTCTGCACCAGTAGATGGAATCACTTCCCAGTGCCGTTGTCAGATAAGAATAATTATTAAAAATCATGTTATTAAACCTGTACTGGGAGAAGTACAGGAAGAAATTTAATGTGAGCTTTCAGAATCTTTCATATATGTCCATTAGGCACACATTTGGAGAAATCTAATTTATTTTGAATAATTCTCCAGCTGCAGTCCTCACTACGCAATGGTGTCTTACAGGCAGTTTCACTGATAACATATTAACTCTTCACAGATCCAGGCAGTCAGCTGAAGCTAAACATTAAACATTCCACAAGGCATCAAGTGCTACCCATGTATTTTGAGAAAATAAGCTTTACTTTCCACTCCCATCTCTGAATCCATCTGTTCAGGGACTTTGGAAGATGTAATTTTGTCTGTTTAGTCCTAGTACAGTTAGGAATAAGTAGTCAAAATAATTTTGCAACAATATTTTTGAATGTCTATGATTTCCCTTTGATGTAGTATGCAAAATTTAAGCCTTCCGCACACTTCAATGCTTTCAAATAGTTTAAATATCTGGAGTAAATAGATGAATATTTGATTTTGACCTCTCTCTTTCCTCTTGTTCTGATAGCATTATTATTTAACCTGATAGTAACAAAAGGATTCCAAAAAGGTTAGACAATAACAAAGAGAAGGCATTAATTGATATTTGTATACTTGAGGCACAAATATGTTTATAAATACAATAAGGCTGAAATTTGGCCCAGCATGATATTTTTACCCTTCTAGATGTAGTTTAACAGACAGGTAAAGCAACTCATACAATCATAAGTCTTGTCTGAAAAGAATCTCTGGAGGCTACCTAGTTTAATTTCTATTTGAAGAGAAATTATCCTGAGCAGTTGGTAAAATCAGCCTTGGCTTTGCCTACTAAAGTCTTGAAAATTACCAAGGAAGGAGATGCCATGACTTTTACAGGTAAACTGATCCTATGCTATATCCATATATATCTGCACCCCAAATCTCTACTCTTGACAGTAAAGACGTTTTCCTAAGATCCAATCCAAAACTGTAACTCATGGACATTGCCCCATCACATCTCCTGTAATTACAGGGAAAATTTATTTCTGTGGCCTTTGTAACTCATCTTCAAGTGTCTGTGGATTATCCCAAATAATATGCAACAGAGAAATGTTCCATCCTTGGAAGTGTTTAAGAACAGTTGGGTGGAGTTTTGAGCAACCTGTTCTAGTGAAAACTGTACCTTCTTTGTAGAACTCTCAAGAAAGAGAACATTCTAGTTTCTAGTGCCCTAATCAACCTTATCTTGTACATATGTTAAGGTAAAAGTACATAAAAACAAACTAATAAACACACACAATAAAAGACGACCACATTTTTATTTTTCCTCCTCATTCATATTTCACAGCATCTGGCTAGATTTATTTTGATGTTTATACAAAAGACCTTTGATGTAGTCCAAGCAGTCAACCAGAAAGCGTTGCTGTGTGATTAGCTTGTGGTCCTGTATTCGGATCTTCACCATACAGACCACTCTGCATTGATCTGTCATTGCATTTCAGTTACTACATATCTCACTGATTTCATTGGCACAGAATCCATGTTCTAGCATCTTGCTAGTGCCAAAGTACTCTGCTATGCACAGTACTAGATCCTTGGAAGGAATGAACTCAAATTTTGGTGCCCAAATCTCATTGAAAAATAATGGTAACTGAGCCTTAAATAGAAAACAGGCATCTATACAGTCCTGGAAATTTAATTCTTATTAAGCAGATTTGATTCATAAATTTGTTTAAATTAACAGAACCCAAACCAAACAGAAAAAGATGGTATAAATAAAAAATACTGATTCACACTGAAACTTAATATAGCCTGTGTTTCAAAATTAAATTATATTGATAGTTCCCTTCAGATTAAGGATTTACCAGACCAGAAGTTCCTCCTGTTTTTATGCCTCTCTTTTTGTCTATGGAAAATAACACTATTATGGTTTGGGTTCTGTTTCAGTCAAAGAACAGCTTATGGACCTTGATAAATCTGGCACATTTGTCATAGCATTCTGATACTCATTAAAGACACCAAGCAACACAGACTAACTTAGATTTTGGAGGATTAAGAATGAAGAAACCTGAGTAATTTTCACCATTCTGACAGCATCCATCAGTGTCAATTCTAAAGCAAAATACATTATCATTTTTTTGCTGTTGTTGTTACTTTCATGTTGTACAAAACCTGAGGATTTTGTCATGTTATGAAGGGATTTTATGAGTCTTCATTGAGGCTGAAAACTAGTGCTTATCATCTTACCTTAACATCAGCCTTATTAAGTCTCAGTCCTTGTATTCATTTAAAAATTACCATTCCAGTATAGACCTCAGAGTATAAAATAACTTAACAGTACGATATTTAACTTACAAATCCTATTTTTTTCCACTATTCTTCTGTCAGCAGATGTACTTTTATACCTTCAGCCTCCTATCGCTTCTTTGCAAAATCCACACATTAAGCTTAATCTATGAAACAATTTACCAACACACTTCGTGATTTTCCACTTAGAAGATTTGTGATTTTTCCCACTTTCTCAAGCTGTAGCATGATGATTTTTTTTTTTTTGAAAATGGGTTACAAAATTTTTGAATGCTAAAAGAGGATCAGAACGAATAAATCAGTACTTCATAGTTTAAGTTTCTCATAATTTGAACAGCTTCTAATGTATCTCAGCTTTGTCCTCCCTTTCAGCAGTGTCCTGACATACCTCTGAACTCATAATCTTGGTTGCATAGTATTCAAGGATAGAAAAGCCCACTGCTCAGGCTGTGTTTCTAAATGATACGTACCATGCATTCACATCCATTAACACTCCATCAAACCTATAACACAATTTCTGAACTACAGCTACATGAAACCAAACTTGCAATTTCTATCTCAGCAGTGGCTCAAACAGGTGACATGTTAGTACACAAACTGCATTTATCTTCTATTCAATACATCTCCAGTCCCTGGATTATACACTGAAATACATACTGATCCTAAGCTTTTGTTCTTGGGAACATTCTTCTACTAAAATTCCAGTGGTATATGTTGTCTACAAAGTCAGGCTTCTTTTGAGATTTTTGTTAAATTTGTTAATTTTGCAGGAGTGTTTTCAACCAGAACCTCAACTAAAGACATATAGATTTAATGAACTGATTTGCTGACATGACTAACTTAATTCACAATCGAAATCTGGAGACATCATATGCAAAACTGAACATGCAATACAAAGAATTAAGTCTGTCACTAGGAAGTGTTAGACTACCACTGCAGGGGAACTGATATACAGGCAGACAAAGAGCAATGTAAGAAGAGTAACCATTCTTGGCAAGAGCTATAGAGATAAAGGACAAAATTTTCTTTAATTTGGTTAGGATTGTTGGGTACTGCTATATACTGGAGAATACAGAAATATATCAGTTTACAACAGAATTTCTTAATATGGTATAAATTTGCCTAGAGATATAAATGACAACACATCAGATAGGTAAAATAGATGCAATATAGTGCAATATGTCACTATCCCTGCTACCTAGTTTAATTCTGATTATAATGTATAGTTCAGCCCTTGGAATTCAAATCTGGAAAATATATACTATTTCACTCAAGCTCTATTCTAGCCTAGACCCTTCTGATGCTCAAGCCAGCTATGCTAAAATGAAACTATTTATGAACATCACTGTGTACAAAAAAGCTGTTTATTTCATGATCTTGTGTCCGAGTGAATGACTACAAATTTCTGTATGGAAGTGCTGCCACTCCAGCCTCTTGGCTGAGAAACTGGGCTGGAGTCCCTTAGAATGGCAACAGTTCCAGAGAAAACAAACTTAATTCTCAGGAAGTCAAATTTGGATTGCATTCATAGCTAAACTATAAATTTAAAATTCATGACTGTGTTCATATTTACTTGAACAGATGAGAGAATAAAGGTTGAAAAGGCCTTCTTCTTGCACATTTTGTTTAACAGAACATGAAAAAAAAAAAAAAGGAATTTTGCCACTTTTATTGTCCCTTCTTAAACATATATTGAATTATTAAAAGGACTTCTATATTCTCTCCCTTTGCATGCATTAAATGAGACATCATCTTTAAGATTCATTTATTGCACTGTGTTTCTATAGCAACTTCCAAGGAAGGTCTATTAAGCAATCTTCAAAAACAACAGCAATAACAAAAAAACTATTTAATTCATAAACAGTCTATAAACGAGAGAAAAACCTCTCTTTAATTGTTAACTACCTGATTTAACAGCTATATAAAGCAATAAATATGTCTGCTTGTAGCAAGATATTGATGCTATCTATATAAATCAGAAGGACAGACAAGGCTGGAGTTAGGGCAACATTCAAATGAAAGATTAATTTTTTGAACAAAATGTTAAACATTGTGACTGAAGATCTCTTTGAACTTAACCTAATTTTTAAATTAAAATAACCATATTACCAACCACACAAAACTGATATAGTTTCACTAAATTCAATGGAACTAAGCCAATATACATCTGCAAAAGACCTTAGTATTGTATGAGATATTTTTATTATTATTATTATTATTTTTTTAGGATGAGAGGACTTAATGATAATACGTTCTAAAGTGAATGGACAACTCTGAAAAAAAGAATATGACAAATATTTAAATCAATATTAACCCAAATAAAATTGAATTTGGTTCATGCCATTTTTCCATTGAATGTTGAGATGAAGTCCCTGTTCTGACATGAATAAGTGCATGTCTACACACTCCATCTTCAGAATGTCATCTGAAATGTTTACAAATGATGCCAATGGCTATTGTTGAATATGCATTATAAAACAAAGAAACAAACAAAACCCCCTACAAAACTACATCTTAAATGTTCTACCCTAACTTGAATATATTTAACCTTAAACCAACATACTTTCTAACTTGTGCTAGAATATATTTTCATGTCTGCTTGATAGAACCTCTTTCATCTGAGCCAAAATCTATATAGGGACTGGGCTTCAATGTCATCTATAGAGTTTTCTTCCAAATACACAGTAATTCAATTACAGTTTTGTGATGTTTCCAAACTATTGTGTAGCCCACTTCTAAAACAGAGCTTTCCAAGACTGTCTTCGTTGTCCTAGGAAAACAAAGCAAATATACATCTACAGAATCTGAAAACAGTTAGGCCAGATTCTGTGTGTTCTCTATTCTTTTCACTCTCGGCTTTTTCCTCTTTGGACTGGTGAAATGAAATCTGAAGTAACTGAAAAAGAGAGCTGGGAAAGTATTCAGGAATTCATACAACTTCATTATTCTGTCTGAAATTGTTTACAATATTTATCTCTCTATTTTTATCATGTTCCTTGTGCAGGTATTGGCTTGACCTTTAATACACACAAGTGAGAGGTGATAACTTTTCTTTAAAATTTTCTTTAAAATTTTAAAATTTCTTTAAAATTTTTCTTTAAAATTGAAGATTAATAGAACTGAAATCAGAATTAATATGACATCTTCAAAACTTCAGTAACTATATGTTTTCTACTTTAGTGAGGAAATGGTGACAAATTTTTGGTCTAAAATAGAGTGGTGAAAGTTTCCTGAGAAGCAGAAAAGCAGCTGGGAAGAAGAATGTTTTATATTCAGAAACCCACACATACAAAGAAAGATGAAGTGACAGATATAAGACATTAATAAACTGAAGAGCACAATACAATGTGCTGTGTAAAATGGGTTGAAACACTCCTCGAATTGAGGAATAATGAAAGGGAAGAATGTTTTATGAAAGCTAGACATTTATGGTACCTACCCCAATGTATTACTAGTTTCTTCTAGCATTAATACTGAATTTTCTAGCTACCATCAAATCTTTAATATCAGACCATGCCAATGGCTGACTTAGTGCTTCAGTATATGAAGTTAAAAAAATAAATTAAGAAACAAAATTAATCATTAACCTAGTGGGATTTTGTTCTTAAAGTTCAGTTATACCCAAGGTGAAATTTAAGAAAATCGAGACTAAACCATTAAATGGTGTCTCAGCTGAAAGAATATCTCCTTCAAATTCTGATTTCTGTCTTATGACTTTTTGAAGGCACTGCAATTTTCAACAACAGAAAATTGAGTTGAGTCAATCTAATAATTCCA